>NC_052043.1:4157629-4236918 GCF_015832195.1 Motacilla alba alba | reverse complement strand
TCCCTGCACAGGCACCCCAACAACCCCAGCCTGAGCCCCCCTGGCAGCGCTGTCCAAACGCTCCTGGAGCTCTGGCAGCCTTGGGGCCGGGAGCATTCCCTGGGGAGCCTGGGCAGTGCCCACCCCTTCCCCTGAGATCCACCCCAAGCCTCATCAAGTGGCAGTTTCAGGATGCAAAGCCACTGGCAGCTCCAGGAGCTGCACACAGAAGCCACTCAGGAGCCACATCCCCCACGGGGTCCATGGCCCAGCGAGGCTCTCACTCACCCCGCTCCCCCCAGCAGCACCAGGGGGACCCATACGATGCCATGGCAGCACCAAAGAGAGGAAGAGTTTGTCTGGCTGCTCCTGTGAGCTTTTCACAGGGACAAAGCCACAAACCTTGGACAGAAACCAAAGGGTGCCTGGCTTGGCCAGTTCCACCCTCCTCAAACCAGCAGCACAGGAAAAATGCCCCCATCCCGTGGCTGCTGGATGCTGCCAGGGCCACGGACAGCACCAAACACAGCTGGGGTGGGAGCTGGGTTTCCCAGGGGGAGAGAAGCATGGCAGGGCTGGGAGGGTGGGGCTGTGGGGTCACCCCTGCCTGTCCCAGAAGCACAGCAGGAAACGCTGGGAAGGGAGGCACTGCCTGAGGCCATGCTGGCACCAGCAGCAGGAACTGCGCCTGAGAGCATCTCCAGCACGGGGACACACCAAGGGACCAATCTGTCCTGCCCCATCCTCAGGCCCAAACTCCTCCTGAGAGGGGGGACTCCCCGAAGGTGCCAAAGCCAGAGCAGGCAGGATGGGCAGGATGGGCAGCCTGCCCGGGCTGCATTCAGGACACTGTTTAATTTAACACTGGCACAGCGAGCGATGGCTCTGGGACACCGGGGACAGGTGACACAAGCTCCCAGCAGGACACCCTGAGGTGGCTGAGCCAGGGCTGCCCCTGCTCCTGCTCAGGAAGGGGGAATGGTACCTCATGGCTGAGCCCCCCAGAGCCAGATGGATTTGAACCACAAACTGAGGTTTGACCAGCAACTGCAGCTGGGGAAATCATGGAAAGGGTTGGGTTGGAAAGGATCTCAGAGCTGATCTTGTTCCACCTCCTGCCATGGGCAGGGACACTCCCCATTATGCCAGGTGGCTTCAAAACCCATCCAGCCTGGCCTTGGGCACTGCCAGGGATCCAGGGGCAGCCCCAGCTGCTCTGGGCACCCTGTGCCAGGGCCTGCCCACCCTGCCAGGGAACAATTCCTGCCCAAGATCCCATCCAGCCCTGCCCTCTGGCACTGGGAGCCATTCCCTAGGTGCTGTCCCTGCAGGCCTTGTCCCCAGTCCCTCTGCAGCTCTCCTGGAGCCCCTTCAGGCCCTGCCAGGGGCTCTGAGCTCTGCCTGGAGCCTTCTCCTCTGCAGGTGAGCAGCCCCAGCTCTGCCAGCCTGGCTCCAGAGCAGAGGGGCTCCAGCCCTTGCAGCATCTCCGGGGCCTCCTCTGGCCTGGCTCCAGCAGCTCCACATCTTTCTTGTACTTGGAATGATCTGGACCCACACAAGACATTTCAGATGAGCCCCTGCAAACCTCCACTCCCCTCCACCCCAGCACGCTGTGACTCCATCCTGGATGGCCACATCCCTGTGAAGCTGCTGCAGGACCAGGGTCATGCCCGAGGGGGCTGTGGAAAGGACCTGGAGCTGCCTGGAAGTGCTGCTGAGCTCCCAGCCCAGGCAGTGCCAGACCTCAGCCCAGCAGCAGCAGGTGGCACCCACACTTCCCCTGGCCAGGGGCTGCAGAGCAGCACCAATGGCAACAGAGCAGAAAAAAGGGCCAGACTTTGCTGCAAGTCTCCACCCAAGTGGCTTTAAAGATCCAAATAGATCCAGCCCAAAACGAGAGGCAGGATAGAGGGGACAGACCTGGGGATGCTTCAGCCCCAGCAGCTGAAGCAGAGCACCACTCTGTGAACACCAGAGCCTGGGTGAGAGTGGCTCAGCTGCTGTTACATCTCTGGTGCAGCTCTGAGTCCCTGTGGGCACAAACTCATCCTGACACCCAATGGCCACACAGCTGCCAGCGTTCCAGAGGTGCCACCCCCCTCCAAATGACAGCCCCCTGTGCCACCATACCCAGCTGTGCCTGCAGGGACAGCCCCCATGGGGGTCGAGCAGGACACTCCTCCCAAACTCTGTCTCAACCCCATGCCCTCCTCTTTCACCCTCTGGCCATCCCACACGGCTCACATTGCACTCCACTCTGCAGACCTGCCCTGGCTGAACCCATCCCGCCTGCCCTTGGGATGGACATGGGAAACTTCTGACAGGGAACAGAATCCCAGGGAATTCTCTCCAGGATAATGTGCTGATGGAGGCAGGAAAGGCAGCTGCTCTCCCTGGACATCCTCACTTGGCATCAGCACAGCAAACTTGGCTCTCTGTGAGAAGCCCCAGACAGATCAGGGCTGAGACCACTGCAAGAGCCCAGGAAAACCAGTACAACACTGGGAGAGAGGGCTGGGAAGGGCCTCTCCATCCTCTGTGCTCCTGTGATGGACCCCACACAGCTCATCCACACCCTGATCCCAGCACAGCCTGGGCAGCCTCTGCTCCCCCATCAGGTGCCTCCTGCCACGAGGAGGACAGAGCCAGCTCATGCCCTTGCCCAGAGCACATCTCAGCTCGACCAAGGAGGTCTGTGCTGGCAGTGCCCAGCTCTGAGCTGGTAAAACCAAAAAAGCACCAGCAGAGCTTTTCTGGAGGAGCCTCTGATGGCACCAGGCAGGAGGATGGTGTCTGTCACCGACTCAGGAACCCTCTGCTGCCTCACCCATGGCTCTTCCTCTTCCCCAGCACTGCAGCATCTCCTGGCCTCTGATCCAGAGTTCTGGAGCTCCCAGTTCCCTTGGTCCCCAGTGAATGGCACAGGATGGGCAGGACAAGGCCCAGGTGTGGAGGAGAAGACGCTGCACCTCCAGCACAGCTCCTCTCCCCCTGCTGAGCACTCCTTCCCAACTCTGCACACAGGAACGAGCTCATCCCTGCAGCCCTGCTGCAGGAAGCCAGCACATCACACCTTGGCTTCTTCTCCAGACACTGAAGAGAGGGGCAGGGAGGCTGGGCTCCTCTCCTTGGGACACGGTGTGCAGCCAGTGCCAGCTCTCAGATGCACGGGCAGATCCTTCAGCAACCACATCCATCTGTGTGACCAAGCTCAGGAGCTCAGCTCTGCTATGACCCAGCGGGAGGAGGCAGCCAGGAAGATGTGCCAGGTGCCTCCAGAGACGTGGCACCTGGCAGGAGACAAGAGACAGCAGCAACCCAGGGCTCCCAAATGAGAGGATTCCTTGCACCCCTGGGACCCACGGCGAGGTTACAGGTGCCCAGGCTGGCCCAGAGAGGCCCACGGTCACCCTGTGCATCCTCTCAGCACTGGAATGCCAGCCACACTCCAGCAGTGAGGAGAGGTGCCATGTGCCATCCTTCCCTGGATTTACTCTTCAAGCATCCCAGCATCTTCTATAAACAGCAACTTTCCTTCTGTAGAGCTGTGACAGTCCCCAGGTGCCACAGATGGGGAGAAGAGCTGTGGCTCCATCCCACGGGAGGCACCTGGTGTGGGAGGGAAGAGCAGACACTGCTGGAAATGCCCCTCCAAAGCTGGCACAGCAGGAATCCACAGCAGCACAGAGCCCAGGAGCCAGAGTCAGGGCAGCTCTAACACCTGCCCAGTGCTCCAGGTGACTCCTGCTATCCCCAAGGCTCTCTCTGCTGGATGGCAAGAGGAGGCCATGCTGCTCCAGTCGGCGCCACAGCACTTTCTGGAGATGGTCCCTCCCACAGCAGGAGTCATGACCAGGCTGACAGGCGAAGGCACAAGAGGGAATCCCACCCCAGCCACATGGGCAGGGGGGAGAGGAGCCCCAGATCCCAGCTGGAAGAGCAGCCCCAGATCTCAGCTGGAAGAGCAGCCCCAGATCCCAGCTGGAAGAGCAGCCCCGGATCCCAGCTGGAAGAGCAGCCCCGGATCTTGGCTGGCAGATGCTGCTCCGTGGTGGCACTGATGCCAATCCAGACGTGGGGTGATGACAAACACTCCTCCAGCTCAGTGAAGAAAACACCAATTTGATTTAGAGAACAAAGATTTACCTGATGGGCTGCTGCTGCTCCTTTGAGAAAGGGTTACATTAGGGCATTTGAAGGAGTGAAACTGGAGAAAAGAAGCAGAAGTTGTGTCCAAGTGCTTGTGTCCTATCTCAGCCTGCAGAGGACAGGACATCCATGTGCTGGTCCAGCTGCCAGGACCTCCCTGGTCCCCACTTGCCACAGCAGCCAGGTCTGGGCAAAGCAGGACGGGTCCCAAAGAGCCCCAAGGTATGTGAGGAGAGATCCTGAGCCTTGTCCTGACTCCAGCCCCTTCCAGGGCACCTGAGGTACACATCTTCATCCCTTCCCATGTTCCAGGTGTGGCGGCACCACAAATTTCTGCTCCCTGGGTCATGACCAGGCTGGGCAGTGAGGGAAGGACAAGCGTGACAGGGATGTGGTATGGGTGACCCAACCCAGCCCTGCAGTGTCACCAGCAGGGCACATTTTGTCACCACGATGATCACGGTCCAGCCTAACACCCCAAGGCTCAGCTCTACAGCCAGACCTCACTGCCACAGGGCTCCCAAAACTGAGGGAGACTCGCAGGGAGGCCCTGAGAACCAGAAGGTCTGGAGGGAGAGCAGCGCAGGGTGAGTGAGAAGGGCTCTGCTCGGTGTGAGCCCCGAGGAATAAGCTCGGTATTGCTCAGGCTACACCTGAGCATCCTTGCTGGAACCCAGCTGCCAGTGGCACAGAGAGCAACTGGAGCACAAAGCCACTGCTGCCAGCCCCGTGCTGCCCACTGCCCACCCCACAGTGTGACCGAGGGTGCTGAGTGCCCCTCCTCAGCAAAAACCCAGTGCAAGGCCACCAGACTGCATCCCGGCAGGCCAAGAGCAGGAGAGGGGCAGGAAACACAAAGGGAAACCCCTGGAGGGGGCTGTTCCTGCCCGTGGGCCGGGGGTGCAGCAGGGAGCAGGGAGCATCAGCTCACAGCTGGCCCCAGGTCACCTCCAGGCCCCCGGTGCCCCTCCAGCAGCCCCCCTCAAGCCAATATAATCATTTCTTCGGCAGCATTTTCTTTCATAAGTTTCACGAGCCCGCGAAGCTTAGCGAGCCCCCAAACTCCACAGAGGTGTTCGGGCAGGTACCTGGCTGTGCCCCAAACTCCTCGGGGTGCTGGAGGGGCAGCACCGGGGTCTCACAACTCCAAAACACCAGGGCAAGGAAGGCACCGACCGGCAGCTCCCGGGCCAAACGCAGCCACTCCCCGGCAGAACCAGCGAGCTCCCAGCAGAACCCAGCCCCGGCACCGGCTCTGTTTCAGCCCGCGGCTCGGCAGAGCCCGGCGGCGAGGCCACCAAACCCGGGTCTCATCCAGCCCGGGAGCAGGAGGAGGAGGAGGAGGAGAATCCCCGGGAGCAGGGCGCGGTGCCACGCTCCGCTCCCCGGCTCTGCCCCGCCGCTCGCCCGGCCCGGCGGGGTCCGGCAGCCCGGGGGGACCCCCGGCCGGGGCGGCGGGACCGCAGAGGGGTGCACGGAAAGTTGGGAGGCCGGGAAGCGGGGCCGGCTGGGAGGCAGCGCAGGCCAATGGGAAGCGCAGAGCATGATGTCACCGCGCTCATCACAGCATGGCTCTGGCTAACAAAGAGAACAATGAGGCTGCCCAGTTCCCCGCTTCCCCCCTGGAAAAAAAGCCCCCCGACCCCCGGCCCGCAGCCCCCCGGGCACGGAGGGCTGGCAGCGGCCGGGCGAGGGCAGGGCTGGGGTGCCAGACCCCACAAGGGCAAAACAGCCCGGAGGTCACGCTCCCTGCCAGGGGACTCCTGCCGGGATCCCTGCGGGCAGCAGCTCCCTTCCTTTTCCTTTTTTCCCCTTAAATCCTCCGCCCTGGGTCTTTTCGTTTTGATTTTTCAAGGTGAAAGTCTGGTTTATTGGGTACGTCCTGGAGACAAAGCCCACTCCAGGCACACCCACCCGGCGGGGGCTGGGGCGTCTCTTTGTGACAGGTGGGTGCGAGGGGCTCCTGGGCCGCCTGCGGAGCTCGGGCCACCACAAACGAGCGGGTTAATGACCATTTATATCGGATTTATCAGTAGGATTTGTAAACGAAGTGTGAGATAAGGGGCACGGTTTACACGCCGGGTCTGAGATAGGGAGCCGGAGGGGAGGGGGCAGAGGCACAACTACAATGAAAGCAAAGCTCCCGCCTCGCTCCGTGTCCTGGCAGCTCCCACGGACTCGCGTGGCTCCCGGGAACTTTCCGTGGGCAGCCGGCGTTATTCCAGCCGGGCCGATGGAGTTTAATTGCTATTTCCAGGCAGTTCGCTGGGACCGGCGCGGAGCGCAGCTCCCGGGACCCGCGGCCGACTTTCGGGGCCGCGGATCCGTCGCCGTTAAGTTTCCGCCTCCACACGGAGACAAAGCCCCGAGACTGCCCCAAATCGCGGCGGGCGGCGCGAGGGAGGAGGGTGCCCGTGTCCCGCCGCGTCCCCCGCCGCGTTACCTTGCCGGCCCACGATCTCGGCGACGTGCTCGGAGCTGGGCACGGGCACGCACTCGGTCATGTTCACGCTCTTCTTCCTGCTCGCCGGCGGCTCGGGCAGCAGCGCGGGCGGCCCCAGCGGCGGGGCCAGGCTGCCGAAGGCGCCCGCGGCCGGGGCGGGGGCCGGCACCGGGGAGCCGCCGCCGCGCTCCCGCTCCCTTAGGCCGCCCGGCCCCGCGCCCCCCGCCGGCTCCTCCGCGCCCTCCAGCCCCAGCAGCGAGAGCTGGTCCAGGGCGAACCTCAGCGCGGCGGCTTCGCCCTGCGCCGGCGGCCCCGGCGGCCCCCTCCCGCTCCCGGCCGGGCTCGGGCTCCGGCGGCGGGTCCTGCCCGGCGGGCGGCGGCGGGCTGAGCAGGGTGAGGCAGCGCGGCGGGCCGCGGGCCGGCTGCCCGGGCTCGGGCTGGTACATGGAGCCGGGCATGGCGCGGAGCGGAGCGCAGCGGGCCGGGGCCGGGGCGGTGCCGCTGCCCGGGGCCGCCGCCGCCGCCTCCCTGCGCCCCCCGCCCCGCCCGGCGATGGGCCGGGCCGCGCCCGCCGCGCGCATGCGCGCAACGGCCCCGCCCTCCGGCCCGGGGCCCTCCCCCTGGAGCCACGCCCACCGGACCACGCCCTTCTGAGCCCCGCCCCCCGCGGAGCCGCGACCCGGGAATTGGGGGGGAGGGGGGCGGCCCGAGCATTTGGGGGTGGGGGGTCTGAGAAGCCCGGAGGGGCCCGAGCATTCGGACGGGGTCCGAGCGTGGGGGGAAGGGGGCCCTGAGCATCGCAGGGGGACGGGAGCGGTCCAAGCATCGCTGGGGCGCTCTGAGCATCCCAGGGCGGCTCCGAACATCCCGGGAAGGATCCGAGCACGCCCGGAGGGGTCTCTTAAAATTGCAGGGGGTACTGAGCATCCCAGAGACACGCCAGCAGCGCAGATGGTTCCGAGCATCCCGAGAGGGTCCAGCCTTCCGAAGGGGACCCCGACCGTCGCGGGGGGGCGGGTGTCGATCATCCCGAGGGGTTTGAGCAGCCCCGGGATCCACGAGCATTCCCGGCGCACCGCACCGCCGCCCTCCCCCGTCCGCAGCTCAGACTCGGCTGTTCCCGTCGCGGAGCCGGGGCTGAGTGCCTGGAAAGCGCCGCCGAAACCGAGGGAGGAGGGGACAGCCCGGCAGTGCCACCGCTGCCGCCGTCCCTCGGCAGAGAGGAGCGAGCCGGTCGGTGGGTACCGCTCGGCACCGCAGGGACCGGAGCGGCGGCTGCTCCTCCCGGTACCGGGCAGGCGCTCCCTCCGCCCCTTCCAGGCACTCGGGGACAGAGCCGTGGCACAGCCCCGCACCAGGAGCGCTGGAGTCCTCCTTCTCGCCAAGTTACTAAAGTTAAGAAAACATTAAATTTGTCTTTCCCTCCACCCTTCCCCCGTGGATCTTCAGCTTCCGTCTCACAGGGTTATTCCGCAGGGTCCCAGAGCGCTCTGGGGTGGAAGGGACCCTCCAGTTCCAAGCCCCGGGTTTGCTGCTCACGCTCAGCAGCGTCACCAGGTTCCGCCTGACAGAGCCACAAACCCTCGGCAGCCTGGATAGCCCGAGAACAGGGATCCTTCCCCACCAGGTCACCGCAGCAGCTCCTTGCTGCCGTGCATGGCCCCCATGGCTCACTGCCAAGCAGCTGCCTCCAAACCCTTCGTCGCGGCTGGGCCAGGACTTCACAGGGCCCTTCCACAGCCAGGACTTCAGAAAACCTTCCCTGACCATGCTGGCCCAGCACACTCCGCCCCTGGAAAAACCACAGAGCAATTCCCAGCTCCCCCAAGACCCTGCATGCCCAAACATTCTCACTCCACACTCAAGTTTAATTTTCTCCATTTACACAGAATTGTCTTTCCCAATCACTGTCTTCGGGATTAATTCAACCGTTTGGCTTGGGATTGTTTTTAATTGCAAGAACCATCAGTGTCTGGGCTAGAAACCCCCCCTTCAATCCACCCACTCTGTTCCCTTTTCAGATCCCAGGAAACATTAACTCTTGCTTCTCCATGGCCCCAAAACAAGCAACGTGGGCTGGCTCTGTACTTCCAAGCTGGTGACTCTCCTATGGACAGAGACTTACACATTCTGATACTTGAAAAGGACACCTGAAACTTCTGTGGGATCTTTCCAGCAGGGTAACAGCCACCAGGAACTGCCTCCTTAATTCTTTCCTCTCCTCTCACCTGAGAACTCATCATCTTCCCGATGCTAAAAAGTTTAATGAAAACAGTTAAGGAGCTGCTTCTCCTCCTGCTTTGCCTCTTCTTCCTCTCCTCCTGCACTCTCTCCCGAGGACTCAGCTGTGAACTCCCACCAGCCCTTTCCTTCTGTGGCTGTTGCAGAGAAAGCTGAATAACTTGCTTTCCCCCCAAAAAGCTGTTTCATGAAGATGTGTCCATGTCCATCCTGATTCCTGAGCTCACACAGATCAAACAGCATCAGCACAGCACTGGGATTCCTCCCACTCCAGACCTGCCTTCTCCATGCCATGAGCTGTTCAGAAAGCTGGCAGGCTCCAGGATTACTGCATGGGATCCTGGAATATCCCAGCTTGGAATGGACCTACAGGGAACCCTGTCCCTGCACAGGCACCCCAACAACCCCACCCTGAGCCCCCCTGGCAGCGCTGTCCAAACGCTCCTGGAGCTCTGGCAGCCTTGGGGCCGGGAGCATTCCCTGGGGAGCCTGGGCAGTGCCCAGCAGCCTCGGGGGGAAGAACCTTTCCCTGAGCTCCATGGCAAGCCCTGGCACAGCTCCATGCCAATTTTGGCATGAGGGTTTGCACCTATTCAGAGAAGCTTCTCCACCAGGGACAGACACAGGAAATCCAAGTCTGAGCTTGAGACATCCCCCCCCTCCGCTCCTTCACTTCCCAAAATATTTCACATAGTAAGTTGAAACAACTAAAAATAGTGGGATTTCCTTAACTTGAGACAGAAGGGTACAACCCCTCCTGTCTGAGCTCCTTTTGTTCCCTGATAATGGAGGAAACTCAGGCATGACCAACACTGGCTCTGGTAACTACACTGGGCAGCCTGGAGCAAGCCAGGAGGAGTGCACAGGTACCCGAACGCTCCTCAGGGATGTCCTTGCTGCAGGTCCAACACCAAACACACTCTTGGCCACCACAGGCCACCACCAGCAGCTCTGAAGCCACTGACAAGTCCCTTTCAAAACCCCCTCAGGAACTGCACTCCCAACACTGCCATTCCTGTCTCTCTGCTCTCGCAGTCCTTTTGGGAAATTTCTACATCAAGTCCAACAACACCCAGGGAAGCTGCCAGTTGTTATTTTAAGCACTTTGGCAAACCTGGTTTGTAGATGTTGTGCCTCTGATCTGTTCCATTTTCAGCAGAACTAGCTCACACTTCTGAGAGTCTTACTTCCACATATGACACCAAGCGGCCTTTGGGGTTTTTTTAACCTGAGCAATTAGCAGTTCTTAAAGAGACTTGTGTCTCCCATTAAGAGAGGAAATGAGTCTACAAACCCGGGAAGTTGTTCAGCACGACCCTATTTCTTTACCAAAACATGACCATGCAGAAGAACCAACTTCACTAAACACAAGAGGAAAGAGAAGGCACTCGCGTGCTGCTCCCAAGCCCATCTGTCCAGGTGCTTCCCCATCTCCCAGCAAGGTCATTCCCAAATGTTTGTACCACCTGTAACAATTTGGTGCCTGACCATTAAAGCTGTGGCTGCCCCATCCTTGGAAGTGTCCCAGGCCAGGCTGGACAGGGCCTGGAGCAGCCTGGGACAATAGAAGGGGTCCCTGCCATACAGGGGTGCCACTGGATGGGCTTTGGGGTCCTTTGCAACACAAACCATTCTGGGATTCTGCAATTTACAGAACCAAGATGTCCCCAAAAAGAACAACAGAATCCCACGTACAGACAGAGGATTCCAGAACGGGACTGAAGCACACCAGGTGACACAGCCCATTAAGGGGTTTCATACACAGAGAAAAAAAACAACCCAAGTTCAGCAGAGCATCAGTGCCACCACAGCTCCACCTCCCACAGGAACAACTCTGCAGCTGCTGGTTACTCCAGGCCAAGTGTGCAATGGCACAACTGACAATATCTGAGGGGGAATATTTATTCTGCAATAGAGAGAATCATTTGTAGATGCACCCCTGAAGATGGGATTACTGGGATTACTGGGATTACCCCTCAAGATGGGGTATGCAGACTGGGGAAGCCTCCTGCCCTCCCACCAAAAAATCCCACATTTGTCATAGAATCATCCTACACTGATTTGGCTTGGAAGGGACCCTAAAGCCCATCCAATGCCACCCCTGCCATGGCAGGGACACCTTCCACTGTCCCAGGCTGCTCCAAGCCCTGTCCAGCCTGGCTTTGGGCACTGCCAGGGATCCAGGGGCAGCCCCAGCTGCTCTGGGCACCCTGTGCCAGGGCCTGCCCACCCTGCCAGGGAACAATTCCTGCCCAAGATCCCATCCAGCCCTGCCCTCTGGCACTGGGAGCCATTCCCTGGGTGCTGTCCCTGCAGGCCTTGTCCCCAGTCCCTCTGCAGCTCTCCTGGAGCCCCTTCAGGCCCTGCCAGGGGCTCTGAGCTCTCCCTGGAGCCTTCTCCTCTGCAGGTGAGCAGCCCCAGCTCTGCCAGCCTGGCTCCAGAGCAGAGGGGCTCCAGCCCTTGCAGCATCTCCGGGGCCTCCTCTGGCCTGGCTCCAGCAGCTCCACGTCCTCCTGCTGCTGTTCCCCAGGGCTGGGGCAGCTCTGCAGGTGGGCTCTCACCTGAGCACAGGGGCACAGGGGCAGAATCCCCCCTCCCCTGCTGCCCACGCTGGGGGCTCAGCCCAGCACAGGGGGGGTTTCTGGGTCAGTGCCCATGGCCGGGGCAGGCTGAGCCTCTCACCCACCAACACCCCAAGCCCTTCCCCCCAAGGCTGCTCTCTGTATTTTACCATTTGTCTAAATCACAGCACATCAGCCAAATCCAATAAAATGGGATCCAAAATTTAGAGGAAAAAATACTTTTAAAGAGCAATTATTGCTGCTGTTCTCTTCTTTAGGAGGTCAAACTCCACTTTCTGCAGCTCTCCAAGCACGGAAAGCACAAGCTTGGAGCACAGCACAGAAGAGGTGCTGCAGCTCCCAGCAGAATCACAAAAAAGCCCTTACTCTGTGTGGGAAGGCTTAAGGGAATATTTCAGCACATCAGGAGCTGAATCACTGCATGTGGGTGGAGCCAGACAGATTGACAAGATGTGGAACTTGAAAGATGACCTCAGCCCAAGATCAATCATCCCACAAAGTCGCTGACGGAGGGAACAGCACAGGGGGACAGCTCAAGGTGAGGAGGCTCAGTGTCACCGTGGTGTGCCACAGCTGCAGTAGAGGCACAAGCTGAGGTCACCCAAAGCCTGGCCCACTGTGATTCCTCAGTGCCACCAGGCCCAGCAGCCCTTTTTCTGTCACTCTTGGCATCCCTGCCACAGCACCTTCAGAGACTCCCTCCTACAGCAGGACATGAAAGAGGCACCTTGGGGGAAGCCATTAGCAGAGGGCTCTTTTTCATGCATTAGATGAATGAGGAATTGAGTTGTCAGGTAATGACTTTGGAGTTGTGGAGAGGCCAATTTGATGGAAAGCTAAGAATTAATTGCAGATCAGACAAAAGCATGAAAAATAAAAGCTGGTACAGCACGCTTTCAGGTTTTACAGCCCTTCAGATCACTAAACCCCACAAAATGTGCCCAGTAGGCTAATCCAGGACATGGAACTGAACTCATCTTGCCAACAAAAACACATCAGGAACTTTTTAGGATTCAACTTATTCCAGAAGCTCAAGCTTGGGGGTCCATACCCCACCTTGAGCACCATGTCCAGCCCTGTGCCCCATCATCAGGAGGACGTGGAGCTGCTGGAGCCAGGCCAGAGGAGGCCCCGGAGATGCTGCAAGGGCTGGAGCCCCTCTGCTCTGGAGCCAGGCTGGCAGAGCTGGGGCTGCTCACCTGCAGAGGAGAAGGCTCCAGGGAGAGCTCAGAGCCCCTGGCAGGGCCTGAAGGGGCTCCAGGAGAGCTGCAGAGGGACTGGGGACAAGGCCTGCAGGGACAGCACACAGGGAATGGCTCCCAGTGCCAGAGGGCAGGGCTGGATGGGATCTTGGGAATTAGGAATTGTTCCCTGGCAGGGTGGGCAGGCCCTGGCACAGGGTGCCCAGAGCAGCTGGGGCTGCCCCTGGATCCCTGGCAGTGCCCAAGGCCAGGCTGGACAGGGCTTGGAGCAGCCTGGGACAGTGGGAGGTGTCCCTGCCATGGCAGGGGTGGCACTGGATGGGCTTTAGGGTCCCTTCCAACTCAAACCATCCTGGGTTTCTATGTATCAGAAAACTTGTCATTTGTAAATGCAAATGGAACCAGATTTCTTCAACAAAGCATTTCTGAATTTTGCCACTGAAGACAAACCTGTTCAGGTCTCTCATTGCCCAGTTCTGTGCAGTCTCCAACTGCTGCTGTTTGTGACTCTGCAAGGTAAGAAAAATCCAACCTGAGACTTATTTAATGAATTGACTAAAAGCTTTCCCATTGGAGGCCAATATTATTTTTTACTAGTAGTTATTGTTATTAGCTCGTCAGCACTAGTTATGGATATTGGTAAGAAATCAGCAAAACTAAATGAGATTGCTAAGCAATGTCCTGACAATTCCAAGTGCATTTGGTGGGTCATTCTGGAGTTCAAAGCATTTTTCTCTCCCCACCCTCCCAAATGTTCAGTCACTGTAAATACCATTTAGCACACACTGTTCTGTGCTGTTCTCTCCTACACTCCAGCTACTCACGGGATCAGCCTGAGGAGGAGGGGGAGAAAGGTTTTCCCTCATTAATTCAAGTTGATCCCTGCTAATCTGAGAACAAATCCAAATTTTTAGCTCACTACAGCCCATAGAGGACATTATTTTCTGTGCTGCAGAATTAGGACACCACCTTCCCATGGCTGTGTTTCATTAAAGCAGGAAGGTAAAATAGGCAACACTGGCATCCTCAATCGACCCCAAAGTCTGGAGCAATTCCAGCAGATGCAGAAATTCTTGTTCAGAGTGACAACAGTGAGGAACATGCACTTTATGTGATAGGGAAGGAATGGTATTATCCATGGGCATCTGGACTCTTGGAGATTGTTCTTATGCACATCATCGCAAATACCCAGCATTTCCTGACTGAGAGTTATTACCAAAAATCTTCCTTTTTCTCCATTAAGCAATCCCCTGCCTCCTCCCCCTTTAAACACACTATCCCACTCTTTCCAAGGACCAGGACAACCAGTCCAGACAGAATGGTCCCTCCTTAAAGCAAGACAGAAGCACATGACTCAGGAGTCCTTCCAGGTGTCCTGCTTCATTCATACCCCACAGAGCAGCAATGAGAATTTAGATGGGATACTGGGAAGGAATTCCTGGCTGTGAGGGTGGGCAGGGCCTGGCACAGGGTGCCCAGAGCAGCTGGGGCTGCCCCTGGAGCCCTGGCAGTGCCCAAGGCCACAGTGGAAGGTGTCCCTGCCATAGCAGGGGTGGCACTGGATGAGTTTAAGGTCCTTTCCCATCCGAACTCCCAGCCATGACATCAGAGCCTCGCCAGGCAGGGTTTGACATGCCTGCACTCCCAGAGTCCAGCCGTGTCATCCCTGACTCTCTTCTCTTCCTGCTGAGCTGAGTTTACAAACAAGAAAACTCCTCCCTTTCCTTGCCCAACAGCCAGTTCAGCAAGTTCAATTTCAGATGTGAATCGAGCCAGCTTTTCCTGGGCAGAACCACCTCCAAGAGCTCTGCTGGCCAAATCCAGACTGCAGCAATATCCATTCCAATTCATTCTGTGGTTTGCACAAAATTTAATCCAGCTAGAATTCAGTAAAAATAACACTCCTCAAACAGCAGGATAATGATGTTCCCTTTAAATCTTGAAGTTTTGTGAAACAAAGCGGAGAGGAAAAAACTGTAGCCATCAACACCCTATGCTGAAGAGAATATTAATTAAAGAAGTATAAGCATTGCCTCAATTCCACTCAATTGCTCTTAAGTACATTATTTACTAATCATATGCCTAACAAGTTGTACCTCAAACAAGCTGCTTTCTCCACCCTGGGGACAGATTTGATGATGGCAGACACTTCATGCCCGTCAGTCACATCCAGGGCTGAGATAAGACAAACTAATCCAGTTGTTATTGCAGCAACATGAAACAGACATCATGGTCAGTGAAAACAAACTCTTGATTTCCTCACCTTGGTAAGCAGGTAGAGTTATTTCACTTTCTCTGGCTGTGAGGAGTCCAGGGTCCCTGTTTGGCACTTTGCACAAGCAACTCCTCCATATCAATGGAAACATCATAAACTTTGTAAACTGAAGGAAAGGGAGCTGAACTGGAAAAGGTGTGGGGGGGATGAAACAAGAGAACTGGCAGCAATTTAAACCTGATGTTCAGTGTATCAAAAGATGAGTGTCAACATCTGAATCACCTGTGGTACGGTGCCTCAGTGGTATGTTTAGATCCAAGTAAAAGTAGATAAAGACAGCACCAGCTATTAAAAAGGTTTTCAAACAGCCAGTGGCAGAATAAGATTGCTCTGGGCACAAGGACACCTCTGGGGTGGGATATGAACTGCTGGAGTTGAGATTCAAAGGGCCTTATGGGAATAGTCTCAAGTTGAGCCAGGAAGGTTTAGATTGGATATTAGGGATATTTTAGGGTTTTTTTGCACAGAAGGGGTTGTCCAGCCCGGGCACAGGCTGCCCAAGGCAGTGGTGGAGCCATCATCCCTGGGAGTGTTCAAAAGCAGTGTGGATGTGACACTTGGGGACGTGCTTTAGTGGTGAATGTGGTGGTGCTGGGCTGATGGTTGGACTTCATATCTCAAAGATCTTCTCCCACCTTAACAATTCTGTGACTCTATCACCAATCTGGCCAAGAGATGGGACACCCTTGGCAGCCTCCCCCTTGGTGGGGACACAGGAGAGGATTCTGCAACAAGAATGAGCTGCTTTCCACAAGTTTCCCTCCACGTTCCCCTCTGCCAGGCTCCAGATGTCAAGATCCAAATCTCAGACTGGAGCCCACACGTGAATCCCCAGAGCAGCTCCACGGGGAGAAGTGGAAAGGGCAGAGCACAAAACTCCAGGAAGGGGCTTGAGGCAGACTAGAAGAACCTCTTCTTTGTGAGAAACATTTAATCCAACACCATGACTTACAAGAGGACAGATTTACAGAGTAGTAACTGTAACAGACTGTTCAGAAAGGAAAATAATGGTCGCTGCCTGCAGTGCCAGGTAAAGCTCCCCAAAGCAGCACCTGGCAGAGCATCAGCAAAGTACAATTCAGTCTCCTTGCAGTACTCAAATGAGCAATATCAACCAATTTTGTGTTTTCAAACCTTTAAGAAAAGAGTGAATAAAGGATCAATCACTTTGGCATGGGATATTTTTCAGGGATTACTAAGCTGCACTACTCCCAAAGGCAATTCCCTGGCCCCTGGCTGTCCCTGCTAATCTTTCTCACACAATAAAGGCTCTGGGAGCTACTTCTTCCCCAAGTTTTGGGATACCAACTTGTACAATTGGTTGGTGGCACAATATTTAATGCACCACTTTGTAGTGTTCTCTCAGCAGAGACGTCCACGCACGGTTATGCAATGGATACCCTAAGACTAAAATAATTTTGCAACCCAGTCAACACATTCTCCAAGTTATCAACTCTCATCTTCCTCTCTTCTCCTTGTCTCCCTTCCCAGAGAAATCCATTTTTAGCCACAAGTTACCCCAATATGCTCAAAGATGTACTGGAAGAGACTGAGGGATCAATCAAGGTACCCACGGTGAAGCCCAATACTTATAAACACATTAAGGCAGGTTTCACTTCAGTCCAATTGTTGACACAAAATGCTGTCACTTCACTGCACATGCAAATAAGAAAGATTCAATACTTAATAAAAAGCTTTAAATTCCTTTTTTAGATATCAATTATAGAAAAATCAACCTTTCACTTTTTTTTTTTTTTTTTAAAGAGGTCAGAACATTACTGCACACAAAAGCAGGTGTGTAGCCACACCTGTTGGAATGGATCCCCTTCCCTCCACACTGAGGAACAGAGGGCAGGTTCTTGGCACCAGAAGAGAAAAAGGAGGAAGTTTTCCTCATTATCAGTCAGAAATGAGTCATCCTTCCATCCCCAGTTGAGAAAGTCCTTCTGACTGGACTTGAACCAAAGTAAAATATACCTCAGGCTGGGTATATTCTGAACAGAGTCTTGGAGGCAAATGTCTGGACACACAGAGCTCTGTATCCAAACTGTGGTGTGGAATAACCAAATACCCAAATTCCCAGAGCTGGCAGCCCAAGTCCTCGAGTACAGCTTCCCCTCCTCACCCCAGCTCGGGTGGGAGAGGCACTGGCAGCTCAGCTCTGAGACTACACTTCCAAACACTTCCAAGACCAATGTGGTCTTGTGAGGAAACAGCAATTCACACATGGAATGAACCATTCACGACATGAAATGACCTCCCTACAGTCAGGTACAAACAGGTAGCCCACAGCAGAGTAGCCAAGGAGTGAAACAGCATCTCCCTCCCTTGGGTTAGAGAGAAAATTGTTTCTGTGGGTCATTAGAAGTACTTTGATAGAAAAGCTTAAAAATGTATCACCCAGCACTGACCCACAAAAAGTAATACCAAAAAAAAAACCCCAAAAAAAAAGAGCCAGCAAATTCAGTTCCCAGGATTTTCCCTCCCACCATGTGATATTCTTTATCCCCTCCCACTTTTGCATTCCCAATCACCCTACCCCTTTAGAAAAAGGAAGGGGAGTAGAGTTTAGTCAAGTTCCACCTGCAGAACTCCCCTGCAATGAATGAACCATCAGCTTTCACGTTTCCTGAAGTCCATCCAAAGGCTCTGGGGTACAGCTGGACTGATGGTGCACTCTTGGCTCTGTGAATGGTTGTGCTGACCCTGCTGAATGGGTTTATACTGGGAATTCTTAGATGGAACTCCCTGAAAGAGGAAAAACAAAGACCTTATAACTCAAAAAGTATTTTTGAATCTTTTCTTAAAAGGAGAAATCCCACTGTCATAATTCATCCGTGTCTTTATCTCCTGGGTTTCACCTGCAGCAGTCAGTTTGTTCTGGCTCCTGCCCATTGCCAGACCTCTACAGCAGAAAGGAATTCAAGGCATTCACTGTCCAAATAAAGCTACTGCTAGTGATAGGGGAAAATGGGAAAAAAGAGCCCAGATAAAAGAGGGGATCTCCCAAAGGCCAAGCAGATTGCACATTATAATCAATCCTCAAGCTTCAAGGATTGATTTTCTTAAGCAATCTTCCTCCTACGTGAAATCCCCATTCCTTCCAAAGGAGCTCCTCTGCTATTCATCCTAAAAAGTCCCTTTTTTCCTCCACCACATTGTTGATTCTTGTCTCAGGAGGCTCCAGAGGAGGGCACTAAGTTGGATCTTAGGGCTGGAGAACCCTTCCTATGGAGAGAGGCTGAAACAACTGGGGCTGAACCCTGGGCCTCCTTTTCTCCAGGCTGAGCCAAACCAGTTCCCTCAGTCCTTCCTGGTGCTCCACAGCCTCCCCCAGCCCCGGTGTCCAGCCTGGCCTTGGGCACTGCCAGGGATCCAGGGGCAGCCCCAGCTGCTCTGGGCACCCTGTGCCACGGCCTGCCCACCCTGCCAGGGAACAATTCCTAATTCCCAAGATCCCATCCAGCCCTGCCCTCTGGCACTGGGAGCCATTCCCTGGGTGCTGTCCCTGCAGGCCTTGTCCCCAGTCCCTCTGCAGCTCTCCTGGAGCCCCTTCAGGCCCTGCCAGGGGCTCTGAGCTCTGCCTGGAGCCTTCTCCTCTGCAGGTGAGCAGCCCCAGCTCTGCCAGCCTGGCTCCAGAGCAGAGGGGCTCCAGCCCTGGCAGCATCTCCGGGGCCTCCTCTGGCCTGGCTCCAGCAGCTCCACGTCCTCCTGCTGCTGTTCCCCAGGGCTGGGGCAGCTCTGCAGGTGGGCTCTCATGCCCACGTCCCCCATTCCTGACCCAAAGTCACCACACCTTTCAAAGCCCAGGCTAAAAAGTGAAGATCCATCAATATTTAAGGTTCCTCCTGAAAACCTTCCTGTCCCCAGTGTTCGGGTGAGACACAGCACTATCACCTTACCTGGACTATACATTTTCCATCTCCTGGTCATGGTCCTGCTCCTCCTCCTCCTCTTCTTCCTCTCCTTCCTCCTCTGCTCCTTCTTTCTCCGAGGGAGGCTCCCCATCCCTGGCGATCTCCTCCACGTGGGCCAGCATGTCAGCCATCAGGGCCTCCTCCAGCCTCTTCCTCACCTGCTGCACCAGCTCCTCCTGCTTCCTGCCCAACACAAGGGACACCCAACATCAGCCCCCAGGGCTGCCCCTGTCAAGGAAAAAGTCTCCAATCCCTCCAACATCAGGCAAGCATGGACTGGGAAAGTCCTCTAAGAACTCCACTGTATAACAACAACAAAAAAAAAAAAAAAAAAAAAAAAACAAACCAGAAAAAACCCCAAAAAACCCCACCTGGCATTGTACTCTACGTGAAGATGAAAAACATTTTAAGAATTTGTCCAGTATTTATATTATGTGTCCTGCACCTGTTGATTTCTGGCTGAAATTTGGCTAATCTAGCAGCTGACTTTTTTTTTTAGCCTAATGCTAACTTTTAACTCCTACTACTAATATCTAAAAAGTCAGACTACCCTGCACAGATTTTCAAAAATGTGACTGGAGAAAATTAAGTTTCAGGCCATTTCTTTCTGCTCATTTTCCTTTTTAGTCCCAACCTTAAGAAGTCAAAGACACAACAAAGAAGTGATCAACAACCAGTGGCTCATGGGGCTCCTATTTCAGCTCAGCCACAGGACATCAAAGTTACAAACAGACTGTTTTTTCTGGTCATTTATGTCTCAATCAAGCCCAGAAAAGTCATCCTGCAATTCCAAAAGATTTATCAAGCAGTCAAAGCAAGGACTGCCTTTAAACACTTAATGAATGCAAACTGCATGCTGCAGGCCTTTGGTAAATTCAGTTCTCCATCAAAAGCTTAAAGTGAGTTTGACCAATCCTGATTTAACAAGATTTCATTACTAAAGCAACCTACAGCAGAATAAACTTTATCCCTGTTCCCTGTCAGCACAGCAGGCATAGCTTGGGTTTGGTCAATCCATAAATTTTACTTAATTCATTTAGAGACACCACGGAAGGTGAAGAGAATCTAATCCCCCTGTACAGGATTTCTCCAATGCCATCTCTGCTCAGAGGTGCCTCAGTCAAGGTTCCCCCAACTCAGACACTTTTGTAATAAAAGGAAACTTGACGTGAAAAACAAACATGAGCCTGAAACTCCAGAGTAACTGAGCGTGGCCAAAATAAAAAACAGTGGGCTTTAAGCACATGACAGAGCTTCATGTAACTACTTTTGTCTACTCTACTGCTAGAGAGCCACTCCAATCGATTCCCAAGGCACAGTGCTCCATCAGACATTCAGAAAGGAAAGCAAAGCACTGTTTGAGCACAAGGAACCTTGCTCCAGAACAGCAAGTGCTATTTCCAGCTCCTACCTGATATCTTCATCTGTCACCATGAAGGCTTTGCAGAGAGGCTGGGAGGTGTTCAGCCAGACCCCAGGGTTCTTCTCCACAGCTGCAGAGAGCTGGCCAGTGATGGGCATGGTGCTGGTGTGCAGGGCACTGGCAATGGCAGAGAGCAGAGTCTCGTCCGTGCAGCCGGGGCCAACCCCTGCAAGGGGGAGGGAAATCCATAAGCTGCACTGCCCCAGGCAGGGAGCAGGAAATCAGGACAATGGGAATTAAATTTTAATGGCAAAGCACAGGCTGTCAGTTGGAAAGCTCACATGACATAAATCTCAGACCTAAATGCTTCTAACAGCACCTCTGCAGCTCTCTGAGGGTATTGAAACTTAGTTCCTCATTGTGTTAGAACCAAAAAGACAATAAAAATCACCAAACTGGGAAAGGAAGATGTTTCCATTCTCCTTGAACAAAGCTCCAAGAGCTGGGGCTGCTCACCTGCAGAGGAGAAGGCTCCAGGGAGAGCTCAGAGCCCCTGGCAGGGCCTGAAGGGGCTCCAGGAGAGCTGCAGAGGGACTGGGGACAAGGCCTGCAGGGACAGCACCCAGGGAATGGCTCCCAGTGCCAGAGGGCAGGGCTGGATGGGATCTTGGGCAGGAATTGTTCCCTGGCAGGGTGGGCAGGCCCTGGCACAGGGTGCCCAGAGCAGCTGGGGCTGCCCCTGGATCCCTGGCAGTGCCCAAGGCCAGGCTGGACAGGGCTTGGAGCAGCCTGGGACAGTGGAAGGTGTCCCTGCCATGGCAGGGGTGGGATGGGATGGGCTCTGAGGTCACTCCCCACCCAAACCCAACAGCAATCTGGGATGCTCTGCTGTTTCTGGAAAATGAATGGCCCAAAAGGCTGAGAGGCTTTGCTTCAGTGTCCCCTCAGAACAAAGGGCACTGGGACCCCAGGCAAAGCACTCCAGCTCCTGCTGCAGCAGCAAGGCCACAGCTCTGGCAACAGGGAGCTCACCCCCAGCACCTTCACTCCCTGCTGCCAGGAGCCAAACACCAGTCCTGAGTGAAGGGCACCCTGTGATTACCTTGCAGCCCTTTGGGAAGGTCCATGGTTTTCACCAGCTCCTCTGCAATGTCAAAGGCGTTCAGCCCACTCAACTTCTTCTCCCAGAAGAGCTGCAGGCAAAGCAGGTGGTTATTGGTGCTTACTGGCACAACCAGGAATGGAACTGACAGCTCCACAAAATCCCTGCTTCCTGTGCAGACACGAACAGCAGTGCTGAGGACACTTTAATGTGCATTTACCACAGAAGGGACCTGCCACTTCCAACAGCAGGAACAACCCTCACTGCCACTCAGCCCTGTTGAGTCTTAACTTCTTTTTTCCGGGGCTGGGATTAAATGTGTGAGATGGTATTTCTTGTTGGGACTCAGATGTTTATTAGCTCTTATCTATGTCACAGTCTCACAAACCCTGAGTTCTGCAGCACTTCACTCTAACAAACTAAAAACGGAGGCCTGTCTCTCTCTCTCCAAGGCTTTTTAGGATAAAGGGTCCAATTAAGAAATTACACCTAAATGATTTTTACTTTTTACCCAATAACCAACCACCCAGGGCTCATAATGTGGTCTTTTTTGCCCAATTACACAAAACCACCCAAACTCATGGAGAAGAAGGTGAAGAAAGAAGAAAGTGACAAAGAAGGTGACAAAGAAGGAGCAGCCTCCACTCCAAAAGCTCCATCTTGCTTTTTATATATTACTATATTCTAAAACCTTAAACTCTGTGATATTACACACTTCTATTCAAACCCCACACCCACAATCCCAGTTCTATCATTCCATTTTGGAAGCCTTCTCCACAGCCTCAGGTCAGTGCAGTGTTCTCTTGGGGGTCAGTGCCTGGCAGCACAGAAAGTCTGAGATTCTCAGTAACCAGGGTTCCAACACAGCCCCACAACTCCTCTCTCCCAGTCTGCTGCCTTGGAAAACTCTCTTTTCTTCCAGGGCCTGGAACTTTCACTGCTCTCAGCTGCAGCAGCAAGGCCAGGCTTGCTGACTTTCAGCTACAAGACCACAGTGTGAGACAGCCTTGTCTGCACCCTACTTCTCTCCTACGTATCCCACAGAAAGTTAAGGAATGCAAGAACTGTATTCAAGGTAAAGTATTATTTTCTTCCTTCTGTTTGGTCCTTTCTCCCATGTCTCTCCTTTACCAGATTTTGAGTCACAGGCTGTCCCCAGGCTTAAAAGCACCTGAATGTCTGGTGTGGTAGAAATTCAAATACTTTACCTTGATACACCTTTAACTTTGCACCTGGTGCAGGAGAGGTGTCAGGAGGATAGCAGTGCATAGCTGGAGGATCAACTACCTTGCAAAAAATCCCATTTGAATCAAGGTTTTGAGAAATCAAGAATTCACCTCAAACAGTCCATGCATATCCCACCCCTTTTTCTGCCTGTGAAAATCCAAGCACAGGTGACCCCACGTGACTTTTCCAAAGAGGGGAATGAGGCAGTCACAGCCCAAACACAGGCTGGATATTCCCTAGCCCTTCAAATAGGTGTTTTTTTTGTTTGTTTGTTTTTTTTGTTACCCTGAGAAGCTGTGGCTGCCCCAGTCCTGGAATTGTCCAAGGCCAGGTTGGATGGGGCTTGCAGCAACCTGGGATAGTGCAAGGTGTCCCTACCATGGGAGGAGGGTGGAATGGGATCATCTTTAAGATCACTTCCAGCTCCCAAGAATTCTGAGATTCTGGGATTTTTAAGGCAGTGCATGATGGGACTTGGCACTGCTTTCAAATTTTGCAGGAACATCTGGAGTCTGCTGAGAAAAAGTCAAAATATTCTGCAATTCAGTAAAATATCTTAAACAGGAACACAAATCCAGCTCAGAACTGGGAGAGGGCATTTTATCTTTAGTGTTCTCTTTTATTGCCTAAAATATAAAAGCTGCAGGAAAAGCAACAACACTGTGAACATACAGGATCTGCTCCCCCAGAAAACCACGGTAAGACCCTGCCAACCTGCTTAAAAACCAAAAACCCACCCCAACCACCAAAGAACTTACCTGAAATGGGTGGGTTATCTCACACCTGGAGGTTCTAGTTGAACTAGGTTTACTGAATTCCTAAAATCCCTGCCAACCTGCTTAAAAACCAAAAAACCCACCCCAACCACCAAAAAACCCACCCATTTCAGGTAAGTTCTATCTCACACCTGGAGGTTCTAGTTGAACTAGGTTTATTGAATTCTTAAAATCTGCCTTCAAAAAGTGGTTTTTGAAGTTTTCAGAAAAGGTTTTCAGTGTTCCAACAGGTACAGCTTATTTTACCTTCCCTTCTCCTGAGCATCCTTTCCTTTAGTTTTGGTGTGCTCTCTTGCTTGCAAATACACATTATGGTAAGAAAAACACTTTGATTTTGTGTTAACAATAACATTCTAAGTGAATTTATGATCTCATGCTGGCAGAGTTTACTCCCACTAATGTACAGTCCCTTGCACTGCAACAAACATCACACTGGATGTGATCCCTGCAGGAACAGGGATTTAATGGAACATGGAATTCTTCCACAACTGCAACAGTGGACAGTGATTCTAAACCTAAGTGTCCTCTGAAGTGGCTACAATGTCTGAATAAATCTGTAGATAATACTTCATTTCAGCATGAAGGAAATTCAGGTTTAGCAACAACAGAACTGGGATCTAAGCAAAGGCTGGAGTTTGTAAATCCCCGTGTGCAGAGCCCATACCTAGAGATTGGGAATGGGATTTGCTCTGATTTTAAGAGCTGAGAGCCCTGCAAGCCACTGCTTCTGAAAGATCAGATTTTTCTGAATTCTGAAGTGCCAGAGATCAGGAACTGCCAGGGAGTATTTGTTCAGCATCACAAAATTAAAGCAGATTATTTTGGATCCTCCCAGTAGGAAATCCAGGAGTTTTCTCAGCCTTACCTGCCTGGGCTGGTCCACAGCTTTCTGAGGGTCACTCTTCACCTTGTTGCTGGGGTGGTTTGTGATCTTTGTGACGGGCTGTTTGAAGATAGAGGCTGTCTGTCTCACGGGCAGGGCTGTGTTCAAATCAGGCTTGCCCTGTTTCACACAAAAAGAAAAGGAAAAACCAACAAAAATAGTTTCAGTTTGGTAAAATGCTACTACAGCCACAAAGAAGTGCAGCAGGCAACAGTTCCTGGGCTTCAAATCTTGTCTAATCTCAAGTTATACAAGTTAGGCTGCTAAAAATACATAACTAAATTCAAATCCTGCCTTAGACCTATCAAAGTTCTCCACTCATTCTGTTTAACATAGCAGCCTCCTCCCATGTGAGTTCACACACATCAGTTTTACTCCCATTTTTAATGACTTTAGCAGTCAGTGCAAACCACGTGTCATCACTAAAAGAGCGGATTACAACACAATATTTCTAATAAATAAAAAAATTACAAGCAGGGATTTAGAGGCTGGTTTCTGAATCCAGAAACCACTCCAAACCATTCCTTCTAAATCCAGTTGTGACCAATCAACAAACCAATACGACTGAAAGCTGAATCCCTTTTTTTACCTTTGGTTCTGAACAAAGCTCAGCTTTTAAATGAAGCTCATAATCACAGTTTTGCACTACATGACTGCATTTTCTGTTAGGAGAAGCATAGGAAGGCCATTCCTCATTCCCAAAATCCAACACACAACTCTTGGAATGGCTGTAGGACACGCTTTGTTCTCAGGGATGCAAACACTGTGTCTGCTTCACAGATTTATTCATGAGATGTAGAAAAGATGTATTCAGGACAAATATAATTCTGAACCATCTGGGTGCTAATCCTTTCAGAAGCCAGTGATAACATTTGTACATTTATTGAGAGTTTTGGGCAGAATTTTTAGCCTGAGAGGTGTGGCAGCTGCTGGTCTCTGCCTCAAGGCAGGTCTCAAAATATCACTGCAGCACCAGGACTGTAAGAAATGTTCCCAGCACTCTCGTGATGATGATCCTCGACTGACTGATGTATTTCAAGAATGAGCACTGTGCCTTTTCCACATTCAGGGTTTAGGTGCACACACAGCAGCTGGTGGGTTCTGGGAAAGATTTTAGCATCTGATGAAGATCCTTAGGAATTACTTGGGACAATCAATCCAGACAGGGAGCCTGTCACTGCCATCCTGACACCTCAACAATCTGAATTAGGACCTAGAGAATCTTTTATTTTGTTCTACAAACAGGCCTCACAGCCCTCTTCCCTCCCAGGCTTTTGCCCCAAATGCCACCTCCCCTTCCATCAGTGCCAAAGCTGGGTCACCAGCAGAGCCTGGGAGAGCTCCAGTGAGTCACTGGCAGGAGCTGCAGCATCTCCTCATCCCTGTGGACCCAAATCCCTCCTCTCCTCTCAAACCAAAGGCAAGGGCAGGGCAGAGCTGCTGCACAGCACCAGGAAATGTGGGGCTCTGGAGCAGATTGTGCTGGAGGAGGTGAGCTCACACTCCAAGGAGGGGGATCATGGAGTCATGGAATGGTTTAGATTGGAAGGGACCCTATCCAGCCCATCCAGTGCCACCCCTGCCATGGCAGGGACACCTTCCACTGTCCCAGGCTGCTCCAAGCCCTGTCCAGCCTGGCCTTGGGCACTGCCAGGGATCCAGGGGCAGCCCCAGCTGCTCTGGGCACCCTGTGCCAGGGCCTGCCCACCCTGCCAGGGAACAATTCCTGCCCAAGATCCCATCTAACCCTGACTTCTGTAAGTGGGAAGCCATTCCCTGGGTGCTGTCCCTGCAGGCCTTGTCCCCAGTCCCTCTGCAGCTCTCCTGGAGCCCCTTCAGGCCCTGCCAGGGGCTCTGAGCTCTGCCTGGAGCCTTCTCCTCTGCAGGTGAGCAGCCCCAGCTCTGCCAGCCTGGCTCCAGAGCAGAGGGGCTCCTCTGCACTCATCCCACAGGTCAATGCCTTTCTTGTGCTGGGAACTGAGGAAGGTGACAATCTCTTCCCTGCCCTCCTCCACAGAAGACTGAGCAGCGACACAACTCTCCTCCACTGCACCAACCCCCTGGGAGCAGCATTTGTCCAACCCCCTCCACCAGAGCTGCTCTGACACAGCTCCAATTCCCACTCCAGTTATGAACTGCTGCATTCTCCCTCTCTCCCAGACTGCTCCATGGCAGGGAGGGGGAGCAGCAGCGCCTCTCAGTCTTACTTTGGCTTGGTTGGAGCAGTCATAGCGCATCCTCTGCCTGTTCTTGTTCATTTTGTTCATCAGCATCTTCCCCGTGCGGAAGTCGAAGGTGCCCAGGTCCATGGAGCTGCCCAGGTACCGCGCCAGCTGCGGCTTGCTGCGGAACTTCTTCCCACTGGGGCTGCAGAAAACACACCAGAGGCATGCAGGGAAACCTCCGCCCTCTGCACCTCCTGTGCAACTCAGGAAGGAGAATTTTTATTGCCATCCTGAAAAACACATGCTGGACTTTCCAGAACGAAGCTCACATTCAACTCTAAAACGTTTTCATACTGACTCCTGCTCATGTGGAACACACATGAGGAAATGAAGTTCAAATGTTTTTGTATGTCAAGAGGAAGATTCAGATCAGATAAACCAATGTGGCATGATGCACACAATAACCACCATGGGGGATCTCAGCACAGATGCACTTTTCATTCAGCTGTCTCTCATAGTAAATGCCCATTTTCAAGCATAATTTCTTCTGCCAGGACTGTTGCATCTGACCAGCACCAAAAATGCTCCTTGTCTCCCCCCTGTCCCTTGAACAGCACATTCAGGTTTGAGTCTGTGTTTTTTGCTGCATCCCGAAGACTTTGGAAAAAGAGAAAACCAGAAGTTAACTACTGACAAGCTGCAAAACAGAGAATCACAAAGTGATGCAAAGATAAATGTCAAAACCTCATAAAACTTCCCATTAATGGCAAAAGGGAAGAGAGATTCTTCTGTAATACCTGGATTGCCACAAATACTCAACCTGGAGAGCAGGCACAAATTATTCCAAATCTTTACTGATTTTGTTTGTTTTTTTTTTTTTTGGGGGGGGGGGTTTGTGGTTTTTTGGGTTTTTTAAAATAATCCAACACAAGCTTTTTTTTAATTCATAAAACAATAATAAGTCAGTGTGTTATGGCTGCAGTGTAGGACTAAAGACAATAAGCATCAAGTATTCTTCACCTTCTCACTGAGCATCATAACAACACTGCTTCATTCTGGCAGTCACTTTCACTTCTGGTTTTCTCCACTTTGCAACTTGCATGTTCAGTCCTAGTTCACATCCAGGAGAAGCTCACCCCCTGTACATCCATCCCACTGTCACAGCTTAATGGGCTGGAAAGCATTTTAAGACCAAAAATGCCAGTTACCACCTTATCTCACACTGGTGAGACACTGATAACCTTACCAAGGTCTTAACAACAACAAAACTAAACAAAAGGTAAAGTCTATTTTCACATACTGCCCTCAGCATAAGCAGAGAATTTCTGGTACAGGACAGTGACCAAGCAAATTAGGCTAAGTCAGGCTGTGCATGAAAAAAATAGATTAAAAAAGCCCACAAACCCAGAAAGTGCCGAAGTATTAAAAGATCTCCAAAAACTGAGATCAATTTAATATAAACTACACTAAAACTGGAATTAGAAAAAGTCTCTCGAAGGAGTTAAGACTGAAAGGTTGTGGTGATCCCACACAGCATCTGCTTAGGAAGCTCCTGGCTCCAACTGCTCCCAAGCTGCTTATCCTGCCTGGATCTCCTCCCTGCCACCACCACTGCTCACACAGCCCAGTGTTCATGCAAATGAACCAGCCGAGGAAAAGAATCCATCTTTGGAGGGCAGGGGAGGAGGAGGAAACACCCCCCACCGGTTATTCCTCAGCTGGACCAGCTCCCTGTGGAGTTGCACTTGGGCCAGGAGACAGCACAGAGCAGGACCAAGGAACAGAGGCTGTGTCCCGCCTCAAATTTGTGAATAACTTTTTCAAACTATAAATGGAGCTATTTGCCTCAATCCAGAGAGAGGAATAACCAACTCCAGCAGCTTTAGGGCAGAGCTGTCGCTGCCAGTGAAGCCAGGAAGAAAAACTGCTACATGAAGAACATGGCACTCCTTCCTCTTCCAAGATCTGCTGCTCTAATTTAGGGTTTAGTGTCTTAGCAGGTTTAAAAATAATGCATTAAAGTGCAGAGTAACTTCCAGAACAGTCAGTACAGTCAAAGACAGGATTTTAAGTGAACAGAGCCCTTCATCTCTGTGTGTTTAGCATGTGCTGTGGTCATTTTGCAAGGAAGAACTGAAAAGCTGCTCAGAGTCTCAAAAAACCCACCTGAAATGACTGAGAGTCCTGTCTCTTCCTGGGGAAGCTTGGCCCAAAGGAAAAGCACTGAAATGTTCAGAAGAAAAACTTTTATTCTGATTAGGTCTTGCAAAAGGCAGGATCATCCCCAGGCTCTCTGGGACAACAGCAGATCAGGGAGCACAGCTATGACCAAAAGGTGACCGTGAACTGAGGAAGGAATGGGGTGCCCTGGAGCTCCTGGGGACCCTCTGGCAGGACCATGCAGGACACTGGGGCACCTACACACACCTGGGAGGGTCGGAGGTGTGGGGGGAGCCAGAGGAACCCAAAACTCGAGCGCGATTCCTGATGCACACCAGGACACACAGAAACTCCCCCAATACCATAGAACTCCGAGCCCTGCTGAAGCGCTCTTTAAATGTCACAAAATACAGAATTTACCTCCTTCTGCTCCTCCTGCACTCCTGGCTTTGCACAAAGAGGCCCAGAAACGAGACATTTTGGTAGGAAGCTGCGAAGCCCAACCTCTGCTCTCTAACACCCCCCAAGCAGTGACGCCAGAGCCCGGATTGATTCCGGGCTCCCGAATTAGGCTCTGCCACAGTTCCCCCGGGTGAAAGGCAAGGACACGGCCAAGTTGCAAAGGAGTTTACAAGCTGCAAAGGATTTTCCACGCTCGTCCATCACCAGCTGCGGGGCTTTATTCGCTCGGGCCGCCTGGCTCCCGCTAACAAAACAGACCTGGCTGCGGGACCCACCCCGAGCCAGCCCCGGCTCCCGTTCCCAGGCTTTCCCGGGCAGATTGAGCCGCGGTCGGGCAGCCGATTGAAGGGCCAGGCCTGCCAGGTGCCCCTGCTCTCCATGTGCCGCTCACCCTTTGTTTCCTGCCTTATATCCTTAAGGAGAGAGCGGCTGGCCAGGCCCTCTCCCCTCCTCCCTCACCACAGTCTCCTCCCCTCCGCTCTCCCATTTAGCCCGCACAGGATCTGCACAACTTGGGAAGCAAGGGACAAAAGGAAAAAAAAACAAAAAACCCAACCCTGAGCGAACCCAGCCACCGCCTGCCTCTGGAAGGAATGGAGGCAGGAAGAACCCAGGGAAAACGGGCCACTGAAAGCAGGCACCCAGAGCCTCGTGTCCTCACTGGAGGGGCAAGGGAAGAACACAAAATGATTCACGGTCCTGCTTTCCATCGTGCTCCCTCCCTCACTCCCCTCCCCAGCTCTGCTCCAGGCAAATCCCGGCACCAGGGGCTCCTGGAGGGCTGCAGGAGCTCCCGACGGTGCTCGCAGGGAGAGGGGACCCCAAGACACCGCACAACCACCGCTGCCAGCGCCTCTGTCACAGCATCCCCAGGTCCCCCCTGGATGCAGCATCCACACCCAGCCCTGCCCCGGGGTCCCGCACTCCAGCTGGGCTATGCTGGGATGGGCTGGCACGGCCATGGAAACCACGCCAGACCAGGCGGGTGACACCTCCAGCTGCCACAGTCCACCCCACACCCCTACACATCCACAGCCCCATCCCACGGAGCAGCCTCAGGGACCAGACCTGCCCCTGTCCCCCTGGGGCTGTCCCAAGGGATGATGTTCCCTGCCCTGCAGGACAACGGGGGGGGGGGTCTTTGTTCAGCAACTTGGACTCCAACCACACCAAAAATAAGCACCCCCCCCAAAAAAAAAAACCCAAACAAAGCACTTGGAGACACACAAAATCTCCCAAATTTCCAGAAGCATCATATCCCTAAAGAAGAGCTCAGGACAAACACAATTCCAACCAGATGATTTTGTAGGGCTCAACTCAAGCATCATGGAATTGTTAAAGATGGAAAGATCTTTAAGCTCATCAGATCCAAGCATTGCCCCAGCACCACCACCATGTTCACCATTAAACCATGTCCCCAAGTGTCACATCCACATGTTTTTTGAATATTTCCAGGGATGATGATGCCACCACCGCCCTGGTTCTAATCCTTTACAACCCCTTCCATGAAAAAAATCTCCCCAGTACCCAACCTAAATGTCCCCTGGTGCAACTTGAGGCTGTTTCCTTCTCATGTGAGAAATGATGAGCTTCCCTGCAGGCAAACCAGAGCCACAGAGGAAAAGCAAGGCACAGACTCAGTGAAAGCATTTTGCTCTACAGTTTTTTGGAAAAGATTGTACTGATCAAAATATCCTTGGAGGAGTGTTAAAAACATTCCCTTCCAACTTCTAACATTTGTGCTGCAAAGGTAAGGAGTTCTCAACAAAGTAAGTTTCACACAAGAGTGTGAAGTTTCCCAGCACAGTGATGTCAACATCCTGAAGCAGAGACAAGCAGCCATCCCAAATTTCCGACTCTTGGTCATCAAATCTTCAGGAGAAAAACACTCTGAAGAAAAAAGCCCCACAAAGCAGCACTAAATTCTCCTTCCCCCATGTGAGAACCCTGAGTTTGAAGAGAGCCAGAACTCTCTCAAAGACAACCTGCCACTTTGACAAAATCCCTGACACGATTTTCTTCCTGAAATCCTCCATCCCTGCACTTCCCCTGCTCACTCCGAATCCAGCCCACAAGTCCCACCCTATCGGCCAGAAACCCTCCTAAGGATAAGGTTTGAGGACTGGCTGTAAAAACCTGGCCAGGTACTCAGACCTCGAGGAAGATGGAATTTCCAGCCAGAGACTAGCTCACACACACATCTCACTGGGGGTTTTCCACAAACCCTCCCTGCATCTGTACGTGCCTGGGAGCTGGACAGAACAATCACCCAGGTAAACAACAGGCAGAACTCTCACAGGTATTACTGAACTGCCACACCTGTATCTGCCACTCTGAGGTAATGCAAAATGCAACAGAAACCAAAAATTAGCGCAACAAAGCTCTATTCTACCTTTGATCTCTGTCCAAATTGATACAAAGGGAAAACCCATAATAATTTGAGAATAAAAATATGCTACTTATCCTCTCTCTCCCTTTTTTTTTTAAAAGTTCATCTCCGACACTGCAACTTAACAAACAAATTCCGGGAAAAACAGGATCTTTGAAGCTTTCAGCTGCTGCTGGTGGTCTGACGCTGCCCTCAGCCTCCGAGCTGCAGCAGCAGAATCGGCTTCACGTTCTCAAGAATGGCACTTTCTGGTTCACTCCCCCTTTTCTCACAACCATAACCTGATTCTAAAAATGAAACCTGGAGCTAAAGCTGTGTCTGTCCCATCCCTGGAAGTGTTCAAGGCCAAGTCGGACGGGGCTGGGAGCCACCCGGTCCAGTGGAAGGTGTCCCTGCCCATGGCAGGGAGTGGGATCAGACGGGCTTTAAGGTCCCTCCCAACCCAAACCATGCTGAGAGGATCCCGTGTCAGAGGCAGAAGTCGATGGTATGGATTTTCCCGACAGGCAGGGCCAGGTGAGGACACAGGGACAGCTCCCGCTGCGTTCCCAGCTCCCGCTGGACCCGAGTTTCACACCTCAGCCCGCGGGTGCCTCGTGGGTGCGGGGAGGATCCATATGGCCACCTACAGCCATATGAGCCATGCAGGGATATAAATAGAAACCCTCCAGCTCCCGGGCCATGTGCTCCCCCCGCAGCCACACTCCCGGGAAGGCGCATCCCGAGCCCGCCCCGGGGCCAGCACCGCGAGCCAACGAGGCTCCCTCCCCACAATTCCCAAGTGCGCCCAAAAGGCAGCAGAGCGAGCCCCGAGAGGAGGAACACACCCCCCGCTGCTCCTTCGAGCACGAAGAACCCCGAGCGCTCGCAGGGCAGGAGCCGCTCCGAGGGACGCGGGGGCTCCTCACGGCGCTCCCCCATCCCTGAGGGGGCCGAGCACCCCCGAGCCCCCGCGGCCGCCCGGGCCAGCTCCCCGCTCCCTTCCCCTCCACCTGTGGCTGCAGCCCCGGCCCGGCCCCCCCGCGCCCGGGGCGGCCCCGCCGAGCGCTCCCACCTCTTCCGCTCCATGGCGGCTCCTCCCGGCCCGCTCCCGCCTGGCTCCGGCCGCCTCCCGCCGGCTCCCGCCGGCCGCCGCGCTCTCCCGCCGCCGCCGGCCCTTGCGCGCTCCCCGCTGCCCCCGGGAGGCGGCGCCGCGGCCCGGCTCGTGCCGCTCCCGCTGCGCTCCGGTGCCGGTGCCGGCCCTGGCCCTGGCCCCGCTCCCGCCGTCCGGTGCGCGCCGCTCCCTCCGCCCGCCCCTTCCACCCACCGAGCCGCCTCCCACCGCCCGCCGCGCCCGGATCCCTCCGCCCGCATATAGTCCCTCCCCCCGCCGCCGCCCCCGCGTGGTGCCCCCCCCGTCCAGCCCCGCTGCCCCCGGCGAACCCCCGCGGTCCCGGCCTTACCCCAGCGCCGAGCGCCGCGAACCCCCCCGGTGTCCCGGCAGCGCCGCTTTGGGCATCTTCCCCCGCGCCCGGCCCGGCCGCACTGGCGGCCCCGCGACCCCCGGCCCCGCCCCGCGCCCCGGGGACGCGGACCCGCCCGGACCCCCGGGGAGAACCGGCCCCTCGCCCTGCGGCTGCCGCCGGGGGGGGCGCGGGGGCTCGCTCCGTGCAACAGCAGCCTACCAAAAAGAAAACTCGCTCAAAAAAACCCCCAACAACAACAAAACAAAACAAAACAAAAAATTACCACCAAAAAAAAAAAAAAAAGGAAATCTGCACATGAGGAACTGGAGTGAAGACAAAGCAATGAAAAGTTTTTCAGGAAAGCGTGTAAACCAGCACCTACTGCCGCTGCAGCGGCGAATTCCCGGCTGTGGTACCGCCAGGAGAGGTGTCTGCCTCCCGCTGCCAGGGAACATCCACCTGGGAGCCCCAGCTTCGGGAATGAGACACCGGCCAGCACCTGAATTGCAGCTGCTGTGTTCCTCGCCGTTCCATTCCAGTATCCACATGCTGAGAAACACCACAAGGCAGCCTCCTTCCCAAAGCAAGTCAGAGAAATCAATTTTCCTTTCATGAATGATGTATTAGATTTTTTGTTAAGAATCCTGCTTGGAGCGGCAGTTGGAAGGGATCAGTGTCGGACACTATGGCAGGGGTGTCCATGGCAGTGTGTCCACTCTCTCCAGCCACTGCTCTGTCTGACATCAAACTCTGATTGTGTCAACAGCCAGTGCTTCCTGCAGTCCTCAGCTGGAAGTAACTTAGAATCCTGGAATATCCTGAGCTGGAAGGGACCCAGAGAGATCATCAAATCCAGCCCGTGTCCCTGCACAGGCACCCCAACAACCCCAGCCTGAGCCCCCCTGGCAGCGCTGTCCAAACGCTCCTGGAGCTCTGGCAGCCTTGGGGCCGGGAGCATTCCCTGGGGAGCCTGGGCAGTGCCCAGCAGCCTCGGGGGGAAGAACCTTTCCCTGAGCTCCATGGCAAGCCCTGGCACAGCTGCAGCCCTCGCTGGCCTCCTGTCCCTGTCCCAGAGCAGAGCTCAGCCCCTGGCCCTGTGCCTGCCCTGGGGAGGAGCTGCAGCCCCGAGGAGCCTCCCCTCAGTCTCCTGTGCTCCAGCTGAACGAGCCGAGTGCCCTCAGCTGCTCCTCAGCCCCTTCCCCAGCTCCGTGTCCCTCCTTTGGGGACTCTCCAACAGCTTTGGGTCCTTCTGATCTTGTGGTGCCCAAAGTGCCCCCAGCACTGGAGGTGAGGCTGCCCCAGGGCAGAGCAGGGTGGGACAATCCCTCCCTGGGCCTGGTGTCCCCAGGACAGGGTGGCCCTTTGGGCTGCCAGGACACAGCGGTGACTCAGATCCAACTTGCCACTGACCAGGACCCCCAGGGCCCTTCCCAGCCTCTCATTCCCAGTCTGTCCCAAGGGCAGGAACCAGCACTGGCCATCGTTAAACATCACATGGGATTACTTACTGCCTTTTTTTTTTTTTTCAAGTCAGGGCTCACTCACTCGTTTCAAACTCCCTCGTTTGAAAAGCAGCAGATTGAGGGAGGATGTGAGACTTGTCAGGGATGCGAAGGAAGCCCACACCCCCACAACGGGCTGCAAATTGTCCAGACTCGGGAGTAGAAACTGGAAACAATTTCCAAGAGCCAGGTTCGCCTGTAGGTGCTGGGATACATTTACTTTGTTTGAAAAGGTTTAAGATCCGTGCGGGTGGAGGTGGCGTCTTTGCTGCGATCGAGGCTGGGCTTTGCCCTGGAGGCATTCCGGCTCCCCAGGGACGGGGTGTGGTAGTTTATATTGTCTCCTGTGGGCTCACAGGTAGGAAACGTCTCCCTCTGCCATTGCTGTTATCTCTCGCAATCTTGCACAAAAGAGATGGAAAACTTCCAATTCCCACTATTGATCAAACTCACACTATTTTCCATAAATGCACTTCCCTTTTTTTTTTTTTGGTTTTTTTTTTTTTTTTTTTTTGAAATAAAAGCACCCCAAACCTCAAATCCAGCTCAATGTATACTGTTGTAACCAAAACTTGTACTGATGTGGAGCTCTGGAGTGCAAAAGGGAAACTGAAGCACGGTGAAGCCTTCAGGGGTATGTTTTAAGAATGAACTGGCAGAGCTGGGAGCAAGGGGAGCTGTGGGTTTAGGTGTGGAAGAGTGTCACAGCTAGTCTGTGGGAGGATCCCTGGATCCCTGCATGTCCTCTGGACCTCGAGCTGAGCGTATCAGGAGGTAGAAAATCAGTTTTCACTGGCAGCTGGCAGTGGTTTGTGGAAGGGAAACATTTACTCTCTCCTAGGACTGCATGAAATGTTTGGGTAGAAATGAACTCTTGAGCTGAAAGGAAAATATTCCAGTGTTCCTCTGGGAACACTGCCCAGGTGAGGTATTTGCAGGTAGAATCACCAGCCGAAAGTGGATTCAGCTGCCAGAGACTCTGTGTTGCCCCGGGACGAGCAGATAATCCCAAAAATCAGTTGTTGTCAGACATGAAAGGAAGCAGCAGGATATCCTGACAGAAAAACTCTTGATTTCACTCTGCAGGTATCCCTGGTTTGAAGTTTCCTACTCTGCATTCCCAGAGCAAACTGAGGAGCTTATTCCAGAGCAGGATTGGCCACAGAATTCCCAACCCGGGAGCCCCAGCAGAGGCTCCTCCACGAGAAGAGACCAACAGGGGCTGTGCAGGCCCACACCGCTGAGGGGGCTGCAGTGAAAAAACCCTGTCCCAGCTGCACTTGCACATTCCAGGAGAGAAGTGAAGCGGGGGCACCACCACAAGGGCAAACACTTGGAAGAGGCAGGCATGAATGCAAAGCCTCCCTTTTCTGAGGGGCTGTTTCAAAGTTACATCATCAACCCACAGCTGTAAATCCAAAGCTACCTCTGTGCCCTCCCCCGGTTTGGAAGGGGAAGCTTTTGCCCCTTCTGTCAGGTTATCGTTTTTATTTTATTCCTAACATATGTGGCATTCATAGCTCATTATGAAAACAATTAACTGTTAGAAGAGAGGCAATGCCAGGATATTAAAAATTAGAAAGATCACCCATGCCACTTGAACAGTAATTATTTGAATTTTAACAGAGACTTGCCCAAGAATGCCGAAGTTATTTCCAAGAGTGTGTTTCTTGCTCTTGTAGCAAAAGAAAAATAGCAATTAAATCAGGTATACACTAATTCTAGGGTTAATTAGCAATAAATCCATCACTGGAAATGCTGCACAAAGAACAAGGAGCTGAACAATCCCCAAACAAATCCGAGGTCTGTACATTTCTCGCAGAGCTGCCTGTGCACACAGCTGGCATTTTAAATATGTTTTTCTCCTTTCAGTATCTCACCTCACCTGCTGGGCACACCTCTGCCACTGGGGCTGTGTAAAGGTGACTGTCACCACTGACTGCCAGCTTGGGGACCCCAGGGGTCTCAGAGGGATGGACACCACAGACCCCCAGCTTCAGGCTTCCCAAAGATCTCCAAGCCATGGGAACAGGTCACTCACCCACAGGAACAAGGCAAAGCCAGGGAATTTCTGAAGCAGCAGGTCACACCCATCCTGCCCAGGTGTGTCACACAGGTAAAGTAAGAGCAGGGACTGAGCTGTCCAGAGCTGAGGTTACGATCCCGCTGCCGTGCAAGGACAGGCTGACAGAACATCTGCTTCCCAAGAATATCCAGGCACAATTTGGGGGGAAATGGATCAGTATCAGCACCCCTATGTAAGGCAGAGGGCTGCTGCTGTCAAACCTGCACTCTCAGTACCCTGAGGGGAAGGTGAGGCTCTGGCCTCCGGCAGGTCAGTCAGGAACTGCTGGAGCAGGGATGGGACAGCCTGAGGAATCAGCCCCATGATCCCATTATTCCATATCCTAGGGAAGCTGCCCCAAGGCTGCCAGAGCTCCAGGAGCTCCCAGGGGGGCTCAGGGTGGGGTTGTTGGGGTGCCTGTGCAGGGACAGGGGCTGCACTGATGATCCCTGTGGGTCCTTTCTGGCTCAGGATATTCCAGGATTCTGTGATTGCATCTTAGTGGACATAGCAGAGCAGCAAAGGCAGTTTTTGCATGTGAAAATGATGACCTTTTCCCCTAATTAATTAACAATGATGATGCTAAAGCAACACTAAGAAATTTTACTGTTAAGTAATCCAAGTGTCCTGCATAGTGCCACATAGTGTCCTGAGATAGTGTTTGGGCAGGTTCTCCATCAGTTTTCCATAGAAACATCCCTGAGGGTGACACAGCCCTGACAGTGACACATAGGCAGCACAGCTACAACTGGGATTTTCCCCTAAAGAGATTCCAACCTTGCATTACAGCCAAACATTCTAGTAAGATGAAATTGGGCACTAGGCAGAGAGAAAACACTGACCCTGTTCTCACACACAGGAAGTCTGTTTGTAAATTCTGGTCTTAGTGAAAAGGGATGAACTTTTCCCCCCTGAGTCTGAGTCATCTGTGGCTGAATGGCAGAGACCAGAGCAAAATAATTCTCGTTCTTCCTTTTTCTAACAGCTAAAAACTCCCATCTGAAGGGCTGTGGTAGGGGTTTTCTAACAGCTAAGAACTCTCACCTGAAGGCTTGTTTCTGGGGGTTGTTTCACCGCCGATTTAAGTTCACAAATAAATAGATCTATGAATTGAGAATACAGATTCTTCTTCTACTTAGACCCCAAATTGAGAACTGTGAAGCTCTCTGAACCCCTGGTTTTCATCCTAGTACAAAGAAAGACAGCCAGGATTTGAGGCCTGCCTTCCTCAAGCCCCTAGATTAAGCCAGAAAAGCTTAAAAAATAGACCATTTAAGGGGTCCATGAATTGATGTTAAAAACCCCAAATCCTCTCTTTAAACCAAATTTGAGGAATCTGTTACCCTGAAACACTGCAGTAATGGCTGTGAAAAGTTAACTGCATCCATGAGGCCACAGTGATCTAGGAATGATGAGCCTAAAATCAACACATCCCTAAGAGTAGCTCAAGAGCTGTAATTGATATAAATAAATCATCAAGCCCAGTATCCTAGCAGCCAGTGCTCGATTCCTGAGGAACCTGCACATGAAAAGAGGCAAACATGGGGCAGACTTGCCTTAGGACACACAGTCCAAGAAGCTGAAGACATAACACAGTGCCCAGAGCAGCTGGGGCTGCCCCTGGATCCCTGGCAGTGTCCAAGGCCAGGCTGGACAAGGCTTGGAGCAACCTGGGATAGTGCCAGGTGTCCCAACCCAAACTAGTCTGCGACTCCATGATTCCATAACCCAAAACCAAACCAGGAGTCTGCTCTTAAGAATGTGGACTAAGAAGGTAAGACACACAAATCCCAAAAACCCAAGCCTCCCAAAAATCATTCACTTGGTTTATTTTGTACACCTGGTTTATGAACTACTCCCATGAAGGCAAGATGTGCTGGGAAAGTGCTCAGAGGAAGTGGTCAGTGAGGGTGAATTTGCTCACAGCCATTCATGGGAGAGACAGACAGACGGACCACAGCTTGTTGCAGAATCTGTTCTGGGCATTTCAGGGTCACCCCAGCAGGGTCTCAGGGACGGATGGCTCCAGACACTCTCCAGCAACAGAATCCTACAACAAACACAGAGCAGTGGTTAAGCAGAGCTCCCTGCACAGAGCCACAGCAGCCAACGGGAGAGGTTTCAAACGCCTCCAGGATCCAGGCAGGAAGCTTCAGGTACAGGAGCTGATCCAGGTGTGGCTGGTGGGCAGGCCTGGAGTCCCTTTGGAAGGGAGCACAGGCCACCACAGACACACCCCCTTTCTCTGCTCCTCTTCCCAGACACACAAAGTTCTTACTCCAAAATGGGAAACACAGGCTGCTGCCTCAGGAATAGAGCTGTGTTCCTACTGCTGACTATTTTTAAGGAAGGAAAGCCCTTAGAAGGTAATTGAATTGCCTCTGCATAACTTGAGAGCTTTTGCAATGGAAAACTTTTCTCCATCCAGGTTGGACAGGGCTTGGAGCAGCCTGGGACAGTGGAAGGTGTCCCTGCCCATGGCACGGTGGCACTGGATGGGCTTTGAGGATCCTTTCCAACCCAAATAATTGGGTGATTTTATGGTTCCATGACTTGGCTGTAAACATCACAATGACCCAAAACGCCACCAGTTCAGCTGACTACCAAGACAAATTTCGTTCCTCTCGGTTACAGAAGGATCTGTGGAATATAAAGTTTGCAAACAGTAAATTGTTTAAACTGTAACAACTATTAGTGAAAAAGGACTTAAAAAGTACTTTCTGTGCTTCCCAAACGGACTGACTTCTCTACAAAATACTGTGTAGCTGGAACACAAATAGCTCACTTCCATTAATCAACATTTTGGTGTAACTGTTATTCTGACCAGAAGAAACAAACCCTGAGGCAGACAGAGTTTCCTCTGGACTCAGAGTTTGTCCATTAGATCCTTTAATGAATGGAAAAATCTTCCTGACTCCCTTCTATCTGCAGCAAGGAATAAAGAAATCCAAAGCCTGCCTACTAGAAAAAATATGCAGTTAGAGCCCCTACAGAAGGATTGTCTAATTGCTGCTCCAGCTTTAGGAATGGTCAGACTTTCAGAACATTCAAAACAGCACTTTTGATATGCATTTAAAGAAGGAAAAGAACCAAAACCTTGAGAAAGCAAATCTTCCAAGGAATTTGTGGAATACAATAACCAGCTCTGAAAATTCAATTTACTTTTAATACCAGTTACAAGGAGCAGAAAGGAGTCTGAATTTGCCTAGTCACAAAACTAGTCCTGAGCTTGTAGCTCTTGTGCTCAGGAACAGAAGTAAACAGACATGTCAAAAGTTCCAAATTAGCTTGATTTGACCTCTTAAGAACTGCATTATGTTGTGGAAAACCTGCTGCCTGCAAAATAATCACTTGAAAAACATATTCTAATGAATATTTCATCCTTCTGGTGCTCAGTGAAGCTCCACTTAAAAAATAGAAAAAAAATATGATTGTGCCCCAGGCAAAGATGAAATATCCACTGTCATACCAGCACAGGGTTATTGTGTTCAAGTGTTCCAGGCTAGGTTGTCCTGGACAGGGCTTGGACCAACCTGGGACAGTGGAAGGTGTCCTCCCTGCCCATGGCAGGGGCTCAGCAGGGTGAGCTATAAGGTCCTTCCAACCCAAACCCATCTGGGATTCTGTGTTTTATAACTCTATTGATTAAGTCAAGAGATGCACAAACAAAACTCACCATTAGAGGGAAGCTCAGTCTTCAGTTTTGTACTTGCCACCGATGTAGGGAACATACTGCAAGACCAGCTTCCAGTCTGTGGCCCAGATCACACCAACGCCAGCCACACCACCCCATGTCACCAGGGTGGGGGTCCTAAAGGAGAGACACACACAGGGAAACAAAAAAATTACCACCGTGAAAGGCCTGGCAGATGCTCATGGCTGAAGTACCTGAGAAAGTCACTTCAATCAGGAAAAGACCTTAGAATTCCAGAATATCCTGAGCTGGAAGGGACCCCCAGGGATGATCAGCCCAGCCCCTGTCCCTGCACAGGCACCCCAACAACCCCAGCCTGAGCCCCCCTGGCAGCGCTGTCCAAACGCTCCTGGAGCTCTGGCAGCCTTGGGGCCGGGAGCATTCCCTGGGGAGCCTGGGCAGTGCCCAGCAGCCTCGGGGGGAAGAACCTTTCCCTGAGCTCCATGGCAAGCCCTGGCACAGCTGCAGCCCTCGCTGGCCTCCTGTCCCTGTCCCAGAGCAGAGCTCAGCCCCTGGCCCTGTGCCTGCCCTGGGGAGGAGCTGCAGCCCCGAGGAGCCTCCCCTCAGTCTCCTGTGCTCCAGCTGAACGAGCCGAGTGCCCTCAGCTGCTCCTCAGCCCCTTCCCCAGCTCCGTGTCCCTCCTTTGGGCACTCTCCAACAGCCTTCTGATCTTCTGGTGACCAAGCTGGACACAGAAATACTGAAACAACCTCACAGACACGGAACAGCACTAGTCCTCAGGGCAGCCAAGATATTTGACGGGTAAAAGCTCATAGTCTTTTACTTAAAAAGACTGCCGCACAGCAAAGAGAAGACAAACCGCCATACAGTGCTGCAGCCACATCCCGTCGGTTCTGCCCCGTCATTTTGCCTCCCAGAGCCCCGCAAAGGGCACCCACGGCACTGCTGTATTGCCGTACGTGAAACGGCCAGCGCCGGGTGGGCCGCAAGCCCTTTCCTCGGCTCCCCGGCCCGGCCCGAGCGCTGCTCCGCACCCCAGCATCATCCCCAGAGACCCTCACAGGGCGCGGAGGGAACGGGGAGGCCTCGGGCAGGGCTTCGGGCAGGGGCCGGGATGCCCTTCAGGCTCCCACAGAGCGCGCTGAGAGCGCGGCCGTGCCCGGAGGACGCGGTGAGGGGAGCGCGGAGCCCCGGGGCGAGCAGAGCCCGGCTCGGAGCGGACAGACAGCCCCGGGAGGACGCGGGCAGGCCCGGGCGGCCCCAGCGCGGCGAGGGCAGCCCGGCAGCTCCTCACCAGGTCCGCAGCAGTTGCGCGTAGCGCGGCCCCAGCAGCTGGCTCAACATGGCGATGGCGCCGCCTCACTCAAAGTGACCCCGGGCGGCGCCGGGGCCGCTCCGAGCACGCGCGGGGCCGCAGCGGGGCGGGGCTGCGGCGGGACCGGCCCCGCGGGGCGGCCCTGAGGGGACACGGGGCGCGCGGAGGGGACACCGCGGGGCACCCTGAGGGGACACGGGACGCACGGAGGGGACGCCACGGGGCACCCTGAGGGGACACGAGCCACGCTGAGGGGACACCACGGGGCTCCCTGGGGGGACACAAGCCACGCTGAGGGGACACGGGCCACCCTGAGGGGACACCACAGGGCACCCTGAGGGGACACGGGGCGCGCGGAGGGGACACCGCGGGGCACCCGGAGGGGACACGGGGCGCACGGAGGGGACACGGGCCGCCCTGAGGGGACACCACGAGGCACACTGAGGGGACACCACGGGGCACCCTGAGGGGACACGGGACGCACGGAGGGGACGCCACGGGGCACCCTGAGGGGACACGAGCCACGCTGAGGGGACACCACGGGGCTCCCTGGGGGGACACAAGCCACGCTGAGGGGACACGGGCCACCCTGAGGGGACACCACAGGGCACCCTGAGGGGACACGGGGCACCCGGAGGGGACACCACAGGGCACCCTGAGGGGACACCACGGGACGCCCTGAGGGGACACGAGCCACGCTGAGGGGACACAGGGCACCCTGAAAGGACACGGGCCACCCTGAGGGGACACGGGCCACCCTGAGGGGACATAGGCCACCCTGAGGGGACAGGCAGGTGGGCAGGTGGACGGACAGGTGGGATGGATGCACAGGTGAACACGTGGGTGGGGCCGGAGGCGATCACCTGCAGCTCCACCTGCACCTCGCGGCTCCGTGGACAGGTGGGATGGAGATGGATGGACAGGTGAGATGGAGATGGATGGACAGGTGGGATGGAGATGGATGGACCAGTGAGATGGAGATGGATGGACAGGTGGGATGGAGATGGATGGACAGGTGAGACAGAGATGGATGGACAGGTGAGACGGGGATGGATGGACAGGTGGGATGGATGGACAGGTGAGATGGAGATGGATGGACAGGTGAGATGGAGATGGATGGACGGGTGAGATGGAGATGGATGGACGGGTGGGATAGAGATGGACGGGTGGGATAAAGATGGACAGGTGGGATGGATGATCAGGTGAGATGGAGATGGATGGACAGGTGAGATGGAGATGGATGGACAGGTGAGATGGGGATGGATGGACAGGTGAGATGGAGATGGATGGACAGGTGGGATGGATGGACAGGTGAGACGGAGATGGATGGACGGGTGAGATGGAGATGGATGGTCTGTCCCCATGCTGGGGAGGGACAAGAGCCCTGACACCAGCCTTGAGAGGACCTGAGCTCGGAGGGGACACGGGCCGAGGGCACGGGCTGTCCCCGCAGCGGAGGGAGGGCAGCAGCTGCCCTGGGGGAACTGGCTGCCCCTGCACTGCAGAGGGGACATGAGGCCCGTCTTCGCACCAGCAAGGGAGCACGAGCCTGGCACAAGCCCGGAGGGGACAGGATGTCTCCACTTTGGAGAGGGGACAGGGGCCCTGAGGGGTGGCAGTGTCCCCACGCTGAGCTGGGGCTGCTTCCCAGCCTCTTGTGCTGGAGGGAAGTGCCCCCTTCCCAAAGTGGTTTCCCCAGAGCCTGTCAGTGCCCCCGCAAACCCTCCTGTCACGGCTGCTCAGTCTCCCCCAACAGGAGAGGGAGTTTCCAGCCAGGTTTTTCAGGAGAGGGTCATAAAATCACCATCAATTCAATAATGTCCCCCAGGCTCTGCTCAGAGCCTGCTCAGCCTCTTGTGAACATGCAGGAGAAACTCTGGAACAGACACCCCAGAGCAGCTGGGGCTGCCCCTGGATCCCTGGCAGTGCCCAAGGCCAGCCTGGACCAGGCTTGGAGCAGCCTGGGACAGTGGGGGTGTCCCTGCCCGGGGGATGAGCTGTAAGGTCCCTTAGAACCCAAACCACTCTGTGATTCTGTGATTGTCTGGCGGTGCAAGCATGACGTGACACTTGCCACAGGATCTGGTAGTCTCATCCCAGCTCATCTCCAGCTGCTAGTGACTCATCTCCAGGGAGGGAGTACTGGCAGGAGTCACTTGGTGGCCACTGCTCAGATCTTGGGAAGCTGTATGCTCTCAGCAGCTCCTGTGTGCTGCTCCTTGCTCCTGTCCTCACGGACTGTCCCAGCCCAAGCCTGCTCTGGACGCTGGCACTCGCCTGCTTTATGCTCCACCTTTGCATTTGTTGAGCATCCCTGTTCCAGGCTGCTCCCAAGCACACACTTCTCCTTGGCTGGATCCGAGCTGTAAGGGCTGGCCCAGGCTGCCCAGGCAGTGGTGGAGTCACTATCCCTAGAAGCATTAAAAAAATGTGTGGATGTGGCTCTTGAGGACATTTTTAGTGGTGGACATGGCAGTGCTGCCGGGTTAATGGTTGGACCGGGTGATCTTGAAAGTCTTTCCCAATTTTAAGGATTCTGTGCTTTTATGGTGCAGTCTAAGGAAGGACTGTCATTCCACGCACCCAGAGCAGCTCAGCAAGGGCAGAGCTGCCTCACTGCTGAGAGAAGGCACCCAAGGCCAAGGGAGATTTAAGCAGCCACTGCCAGAGCCACTTCTCAGTTGGTCTGGACTGTTCGTCCTGCTCTGCACAGACAAGCCTGGAGCCCGAGCAGCACAGCGAGGGCACAGGCAGCAAACCTGGGGGAAGAAGGCTGCTTCCAGGCAGAGGCCTCAGCTCTGGAAGCGTCCAAGGCCAGGTTGGATGGAGCTTGTAGTCCAGTGCAAGGTGTCCCTAATTGTGGCAGGGACTGGAATGAGATGGGCTTTATGGTCCTTTCCAGCCCAGATCAATCTGTGACAGTCCTGGGGGACCTTGGAGCCTGAAGGGCAGGAGAATGGAGCCAGGTGGGGGCCGGGCTCTGTTCCCAGGGAACAAGGGACAGGACGAGAGGAAACGGCCCCAGGTTGTGCCAGGGAAGGTTTAGGCCGATATTAGGAATAATTTCTTCCCAAAGGGGGTTGCCAGGTACTGGCACAGGCTGCCCGGGGCAGAAGGGTGAAGTCACCATCCCTGTAAGTGTTCAACAATGGATGTGGTGCTTGGGGCATGGGTTACTGCTGAACTGACTGTTGGACTCGATGATCTGAAAGGTCTTTTTCAACCTTAATGACTCTGATTTGATGAATTTCTGTGCTGGGCTCCTGGATGGGCTGGGGGCATTTATCTGGATTTAACTGGATTTTTTGTGGGTGCTCTCCAGGGGCAGAGGCAAGGAAACAACAGCGATGCAGGGGGCAGGAGCCACACCCAGAGCAAGCGTCTGAAAACCTGTCTGGTGTTTTCTTTCGTCTTTTGTTTTTTAGTACAAGGCAAAGCCTTTATTCCGACTTTTCATTCTTAGGGATACAACATCCGAAGGACACACATGGGGATAAAAAATGTAATATTGTTATAAAATGTCACATTTATTGCTACATTACTGTTATATACAGGACAGTTCTCAAAATCTACTTTAAAAAAGTTAGGATTATTTAAAAATTCCAAATAATCCAGCCAGCTGTTTTGACACTTGTATAAAATTATTTAAAAAAATGAAAACAATTCATATCTTGAGGCACTCAGAAACACAATTTCATCCCCCAATTGTGATTCATTTCAAAGAGCAACGCATTTCCCACCCCCAAATACTTTATTTTTTTTTTTTTTTTGCTGGGTTAGGCATATATATATATATATTTACTATATATATAGTTCAAAACTATAATGTGTATCTGATTTAAGAACAAGGATTTCAGCCACTTAAGTACATCTGGATTTACAGGTAGGCAGCATAAACATCAAAAGCAAGGACCATTTTTTATTTTAAAGGCCAAAAACCAAAAACAACCCATAACTTTCTACAGGGTTAAAAATAAACAACTTCCGCAGGCATCTCCCATCTGCTCTCCCACCCCCCATTCCTACAAAAATATAAAGAACATCCCAGGAATGCTTTGTTTCCCCCGAGAGCTCCTCGGCACCCAACAGGTCACTCCCGGCGCTGGGATCCTCCCTGTCCTGCCTCCCCAGGCGCCTCTTTCCCCTCTCCTGGCTCAGGAGCAGCGGCTGCTGCGGGGCTTCCCGCGGCTCCTTCCCTCCCGGCTGGCTCCACGGTACAAGGTTTGCTCAAAAGCTGGTGGCTTCTGGTGATTTGGGAAGACGTGGCCCTGGCAGGGGGGACCCGCGGTGTCCCCAGCTCGCTGCCTCCAGGAGCTCCACGGCTCCCCGGGCACGGCCCAGGGACGCAGGGAACGGCCCAGGGATGCTGGGCACGGGGAGGCTCTTTGGCCAAAGGCCTCGGGACCAGGACACCCCCTTTGGAAGCAGAAACCCCTCTGCTCTCCTGGGCTGAGCTGAGATGTCCCGGGCTGAGCGTTACAGCCTCGCCCTCCGCCACAGCACGGATTTGGCTGGGCCAGGGCGTGATTGGCGAGCCCTGAGGAGCAGGAGGGGTACAAAACCAGGGCAACAGAGATACCAATGTGGAGACCCACGAGAGGAGTGCCCTTGGCCCGGGGCTGGGCTGCAGACGGCCACACAAGGTTTGGCAGAAGGTCAGGAGCAGCCTGCACACCCTCCCGACCAGAGTCCCCCTCCCCGTGGGAGTCCTGCAGGCCAAGGCACAGCGCTGCTGGCTCCCCAAAAGGGCTGAATTGTCCTGGAAATCAAAGCACAGAGCACCAGGTCCCCAAGGGCAGGGAGAGGCAGCTGTGCTGTGGAACGCTGGCAGCACCCACCCCCAAATCCTCCTGCCCACACCCCGGCCGATGGGCAGCTGCTGGCATGGGCTGCCCCTCTGCAAAGGGAAACAGCTCAGAGATGCTGGCTGGAGAGATTGGGGAGCATGGGAGGAAGGGAAACACCCCTCTAGTCTCGGGGTGGCGGAAGGAAGAGCAGCCCCAGCCAAGCCTGAGGCTCAGGTGTTAGAACAGGGCAGCCTGGGCAGCAGCAAGGTGGAAGAAAGCTCCTTTCAGGGGGCTGGGGGATGAGGGATGCTGGCAGAGCCCCACCAGCATCGAGCAGAAGGCATAGGAGGATGAAGGGTGCGTGGAGGAGCCCCAGGACCAGGCCCTGCCCCCTCCAGTTCAGTGCTCAGTACGAGCTGGGTGTTCCTGCAGTCTCATCTGCCCCCTCCCAGCTCCAGAGCACAGGTCCCAAAATGCTTCTGGAGCTGCCGGGAATGAAGCTGGACCCTGAGGGCAGCAGGGAGCAGGAATCACGGACAAGAGCAGAGAGAATGGGCTGGGATCTGCAGAGCCCTGGGAGAGGGGAGAGGGAGAAGATTTGCATAGGATTTTTAACAGGGCAAAGACCTTGTGCAAGCTCGGGGTACAGAAAACAGGCCTTGCTATTGCTGGTGTCAGGCAGGAATGGGGGAGTCCAGTGGCCAGGGCTTGCTCTGGGTTAGCCAGCGTTGCAGTGAGGGCTGAAGGCTTCTTCTGGCCCAGCTCCATCCCCAGCTTTGCTTCACCTCCCAGAGCCCAGGGATGGAACTGGAGCTGGCCCAGGCTCCCCACTACAGCACAGCAGGGCCTGCAAGAGGAACTCGGGTTCCACTGGCCACAAAGTTGGCAGCAAGCTCAAGGGGTGCAGGGGATTGGGGGTTTCCAAAGCCCCCACAACTGGAACCACCCAGCAAGGGCCCAAAGGCTGCTGGCTTCAGTGGGGACACTGGTGAGACACAAAGGACCTTGGAGAGCAGTTTCTTGCCCTGACTGGAATTACAGCCTCCTGAGGAAACCACAGCTTGAGTCCATCCTTCCTGCCAGCACAGCTCTGGGGGTAGCTGTGGACGCAGCGAGCCCCGAGAGCCACTGGCTGGGGCTGTGAGTGGATCTGCCGGGGGTCACGGGCAGGGTGACTCCACACAGCTGGAATGGGGGTCACGGGCAGGGTGACTCCACACAGCTGGAATGGGGGTCACGGGCAGGGTGACTGCCACACAGCTGGAATGGGGGTCACGGGCAGGGTGACTGCCACACAGCTGGAATGGGGGTCACGGGCAGGGCGACTGCCACACAGCTGGGATTCTGCCCCTGTGAGCAGGAGCAGCCACGCTGCCACCACTGCCTGAGCACCAACCCATGGGAGGCTGCAGCTGCTTTGTTCTGGGGAAAAAGCAGGTGAAAAGGGAGAAAACCCAACAATTTGCAATTTTACTGTTCACAGGCTGGATCCCAGATGCTCCCCAGTCCTGTGGCGTGCACAGCTTGTGTGCAGGGAGGCAGGGGGCTGGCTGAGCGGGGCAACAGGAGGCCCCGGGGGGGACACAGGAAATGTCCCATGGCAGTGTCCCAGTTCTGCTGCTTCACTCATGCAGCCTGGGGAAAGAGGAACTAGAAGCTGCACAGAAGGGAAGGCAGCTGCCCCATCTGATGAAGGAAGCTTTGGGGGGGCTCGGTGGCCCCCAAAGAGGAGGGCGTGTGCCCCCAGGAGCAGCCATGCAAGCAAAGGCCGAGAGAGGGAGAAAATGGAATAAATGGCACCATAGAGCATGTCAGCCCCTTGTGACACCTCTCCTGGCAGCAGCACTGCTGCGGGGCATGCACAGCCAGGCAGAGGAGCAGGTCTGGGGATCTCTAAGATCCCAAGTGGAATGGAGCAGAGCTGTGGGCTGGGGAGGGTGCAGACCTGGCCCTCGCTGACCACAACACCTAAAGACAAGAGTTTAATTGCTACAGGGTGACATTTCAGGGCTGGGCTGGTGGCATTTTGGGGACAGCAGCTGGCAGTGGTTGTTTTTAGAAAAGCCACTTTCCCTGGCAGGTTACAGGCACCATGTTCACACTGAGCCAAGCACACTGGCAAGACAAAAGAATTGTTCCTTGCTGCTCTTCCCAATTGTTCCCTGAGCACCCGAAAAGCAGAGATGCCACTGAGGCCACACTGGGCTGGCACACAAAGCTGTCACTGTGCTATCAAAGCAGCTCCAGGGACAGCACTGCCACCCCCTACATTGTGCTTTTGAGATGATCTCTCCAAACCCTGGCTCTGAGGGCTTATGCTCAAGGATCTTCACCCAAGCCTTGCCATGGAGGGACGTTGGCTGGATTTGCTGTCAAAGTAACATCTTAAACCACCTAAATGCCTGGGGATTCAGGGATGGTGAGAAAGGATCTGGCTCATCAGGATTCCTCCTTGGCCTGCGGGACTAGGAGGGGATAAAGAAGTTCAGCAAATTTGTGAACAACTCATAAATCTTCTCAGGTTTCTAATTTTGTTGAATTTATGGATTTTTCTTGACTAGTCCCTTTAAGTCCAATCGTCCATTACTGCCACCTCCAATTCTTGGGGCAAAATCAAAGGGTTTGTGAACAACCTTTAAATATTTTTGTAGGGTTTCAAGCTTTCCAGAGCTGGGACACTGCTCCATCCCTCCTGGCCCTGGGACAGGGGCACTGAGCCAGCCAAACCCCCTGAGCAGTGGGTACTTTGCAGCCCCAGCACTGTCACCAGTGCAGCAGGAACTGTCACGGATGAAACAGAGAGCAGCTGCTGAGCCCGCCAGCTTGCACTCCAGAGCATGAATGGGAGTCAAGGCTGTCACACAGGGAGGAAAACCTCGTCCATCTCCCTGCCCACTGCTTCAGCACCCAGAAGAGCCCCAGGGAGGGACGTGTTGCAACCTAACAAGCTGATTAGGCTAAAATGTGTCTGTTGACACGGGCAAGAAGAACCTGGGCTACTGGAACCACTCAGTTTCCTGCTCTTCCCAGGGATGAGCTGAGGTCTCACCATACAGAAGGAATGCTGGGAGCAGCCAAAAGCTTCAGAGTGATGGCTGGATGATGGGGAGCCCCAGGGCAGGGCCAGGGGCAGCAGGGACAGTCCCATCCTGCCCTGGCACTTGGAGTGGCTCAGCTTGGAGCTGCCACAGGGGCTGAGGCCCCAGTGCCCAGGTGCGGGTGGGAGATAAGCACTGCCCTGAGCACTTCCAGCAGGGCTTGCCAGAGCACAAAGCACATGGAGGAGCACCAGGTTATGCCAAGAGCCTGGGGCTGCTGGGAAGTGCCACAGGACCTAATCCTGTTTGCCAGTCCCTCCCTTTCCCCGTGCCAAAGCAACACAGCTTCCCCAGGAGCCCAGGCTGGAGCCTGCAGGGGAGAGAGCTCCCCACATCCCCCAGACCAGTAGCCGTGTCTCATGCACCATCCTGCCTGACTGGGCTCTGCAGAGCTGGGAAGAACCAGGCACAAAATGTTTCACAAGGGGAAGGAGAAGGAAGAAACAAGAGTAAATTCCTGGTGGACGTTTTTCCATGGCCATCTCCAGACCAGCTGCTGCAGCTCAGCACTGCCCAGCACCTCCAGGGCACCCAGAGGGGCTGCCAGGGATCCTCTTCCTGCTGAGCACACCAGAGTGGTCTGGAGTGACTGGGAATCCCTTGGAGTGAAGGGACAGCTGGCCCAGCTTGGCTGCTGGGGCACAGGGACAGGAGCTCCTGCTGCCCTCCATCCCAGTGCCAAGAGGGGAGCCCATGTGCAGGTGACGGTGGCCACTCACATCCCGTGGCAGTGCTGAGCTCAGTTTGCCTCCAAGGATGCCTGGTCGATGTGACAGCAGGTGACAGCGGGGTGTGAAGCCACCCCTCTCCCTGAGGCGGCATTTTGCATTTCCGACGGCTCCGGTGCAAGGAGGGATCCCGCAGCTGCTCACGGCTTTGCCCAGGCTGGAGCGGCCAGGTCGCTGCTCCTTCCCTGCCTCCAGCACCCTCAGTCTGCTGCTGCCCGGCTTCCCGGCCCCGTATCCCACTGCTGCTCCCGCTGCCTCTGCCTCTTGCCAGCGCTGCAGCTTTGTTCACTTGGTCTTTGTTCAGTGCTGCTCCTGGAAGTGCCTCTGGCAGCTCTGGCCTGTGGGAACAGGCGCTTCCCTCGTGCATCCCGTGCTGCTCTGCTCACCTGGAAGTGCCTCAGTCCCTCGGTTCTCCTCCACCCGGGGCTGCTCTCTCCCAGCAGCTCGTCCTCCCCGGTGCTCCGGAACAGCTGCGGGTCACATCCTCTGCCCCGGGGGCTCGGCATCTCCGGAACAAAGGAACCTCAGCACCTCAGTCCCTGCCGGGGCATCTCCGGAACAGAGGAACCTCAGCACCTCAGTCCCTGCCGGGGCATCTCCGGAACAGAGGAACCTCAGCACCTCAGTCCCTGCCCGGGGAGCGGGAGCACTGCTGCCACTCGCTTGGCTTTGCTGTTGAACTTCCTTTTCCTGAATCAGAAGTGGCCGAAGAAGAGATGGTGAATTCAGCACGAGTTTGCTTTTTGTCATGGAAGGTACAAGCCAGGCAAGGAAGAACATTCCCTCACTGTGGCTACATTCGCTTTTAGTGGCTTTCCGAGCCGAATCTGAGAATTCCTCTCTTTATATCCAGTCTCTCTTAATACAATTTTAATATTCTGGTTGATCCTAAAGATGCAACGTTAACTATAGAAACAGCAGCAGAAAAGCGGAGGGTACAAGACATGTTTTTATACAAAAAAAATTTTTTTCGTTGCTTACAAAACATATGCAAAAGAAGCTAAAAAAACCAAAAGGCATTGCTATTTGTTCTACATAAAAAAATCTCATAACTAATGTTCTTTTTTTTAAAAAAGAAATATCAAGCTTAGGCACAATTTTGCTGCTGGCTGCTTGTGAACAAGCCAAGAGAACACGCCACCCCCTCCTAACTGAGTGATATGTATTGACTGTTCTGCACTTTATACTTAAGGCAATTTTTTGTTTCCGTTTTGTTTCTGACAAAGTGTTTTTTCCACCCCTTACGTCACGCCAGGATCCGTCTGCGTGTGTCAGTATGAGCAGTACTACAGTTTATGGATCAACAGGGTTGCAGGTCACACCGAGGGTTTTCTTTCTACAGATCTCCATATCCAGAGGAACAAAAAGATCTACAAATAAAATCAAATAAAAAAGAAAATAAAAGTCTGAAGTGATGGAAACCCAAATGAGAATAAAACTGTGCTCCTTGCACAGGGGGCCCCAAGGCTGTGAGTCCCCTGCAGGGCTGGGCAGGGCTGCAGCTGAGCTTTGCCTTTGGTTTGGTCAGGCCATCCCCAGGCACCCACTGGGGCAGGGGACACCAAGGGACTGTGTCCTCTCCATGAACTCCATGGGATCAGCTCCTGACCCACCACTCCTGGATCTGCTCAATCTCCCCACCATCCTCTGCACTGCTCAGATGGTCCTAGGGTCCCTTACAAGTGGCACCAGCCCATTGGAGCCTGTGCCTGCCACAGCCTCCCCAGAGGATTTCCACCTTCTCTGACTCTCTTGGCATTTCTGGGCCCTGGCATTCCCTCTCACAGAGCCGTAAGGAAAAGGAATTGCTGGTTCCCAGTAGCCAACTGGGTCAGGACTGGGAGGTGCAGAGCTGAGCTGAGCCCACCCAGAGAGCTCCAACCACCCCCATCCCAGCTATGGGCCTGCACTCTCCTGCAGGCCAGAGGCTTCGGGGGTCCATGGGGCATCTGACACACAGAGAGGGAAAATCATGGAATGCGTTGGCTGGAAGAGACCTTAAAGTTCATCTTATTCCACCCCCTGCCATGGCAGGGACACCTCCCACTATCTCAGGTTGCTCCAAGCCCCTCCAACCTGGCCTTGGACACTTCAGGGATGAGGCAGCCCCAGCTGCTCTGGGCACCCTGTGCCAGGCCTTGCGTGCGAGTCACTGATCTCAGGGAAATGAAGCAAGGCTGCTGCTGAGGGAGCAGGGCTGACCAACGAGAGCAGAGCAGGGCATGGGCACAGGGCTGCACCCACGCTGGCATGTGGGATCAGAGGTGGGGAATGGTACCTTTACATGTGTCCAACAGGGTTGTGACCATCTCCCAGACCAGGATGTGAGGCTGACAGTGTCATCTGGGGATCTCCTACCACTCCGGACACTTTCTCCTCTTCCCGACGCTTCAAGCAGGCCGCTTTTGGGTTCAGATTGCGCTCTGTGCCCAAAACAGCAAGGGAGGGGAGCAACCTCAGTCTGGGCAACAGCATCACCCCTGGCAGCAGCATCCCAGAGGGACAGCAGAGACCATCCCAGGCAGGCCTGTGTGAGGAGATGAGCTGCTGCCCACAGTCCCTGCAGGATCCTGCCGGGCTCCTGCTCGAGCAGAACCCCAGGCCCTGCTGCATCCCCACCTCATGGAATCATGGAATGGTTTGGGTTGGAAGGAATATTAAAGTCCATCTTGTTCCAACCCTCTGCCACGGGCAGGGACACCTTCCACTATCCCAGAGTGCTCCAAGCCCTGGCCAAGCTGGCCTTGGACACTTCCAGGGATCCAGCCACAGCTGCTCTGGGCAACCTGTGCCAGGGCATCTCCATGTGCTTGTTACAGGAACCTCCAAGTGCCTCAGCACTCAAAGAGTTGAGGACTGAATTTTCCAAAGCTGCTTAATGGGATCCAGGTGCCAAATTATATTAAGCGTGAGCAGAGAGAGAGAGCAGCCTCAAATCCACCCCGGGCCAGGGAGAGCTCAGCAGCCGGAGGTGCTGCTGGTGCTGCAAACACACAGCTCAGACCGAAAGCAGAGTCAGGACAGAGAAGCATGAGCATGCAGAGACAGGGGGAGAGACAGGCCCCGAGATGCACCTGCCAGCGGTACCATACCTCGTACTTGCTGCTCCAGGCCCAGAATGACCTGCACCGCTTGCTGCAGGATGATCAGTTTGGTCTGTGCTTTGTCCGTTTTTAAGTGCATCTGGCACATGCGTCCCAGCTCTTTAAAGGCCTCGTTAATGTCCCGCACACGCACCCTTTCCCTGGCGTTATTGGCCATTCTCCTCTCCCGGTCCCTCAGATCTTTGTCCTCCAGTGACAAGGCCTCGTCTGTACTGCTGGGTTCACAGCACCACAGGGGTTAGTCAGGGGGTGCCACCGAGGGGGGCTCTATGTTGCCGTGCTGGAAGTGCTCCGGGTGTCCACTGGAAATGGCCCAAACGGCCTCACTTTGCAAAGCCAATTCCTCCGGGTGCTTCCCAGAGCAGCCCAGGCTGTGTCACCTCTGCAAGCCCAGGGAAGGTGCTGCCAGCACGGGGCCGGGTGCCCAGGGGGCTGGAGGGGCCACTGGGGGCAAGGGTGGGCATTGATGCAGCATCACCAACCAACACCTTCTACCCTCGGCAAAATTTTGCCTTCCTGTTTGTTTTCAACTGAAAACTTGAAGACTGGGGGAGGCTCTCTGCCAAAAACGTCAGGTTCGTCCCCCATGGAAAGATTTTGGCAGGAAGCAAATCCTTCTTTGTAAGATTTCCTTCCCAAATTCCATCTGCAGCTTCCAGTGCTGGTGTTTGGAGCAGGGGTGCTGCAGCAGCAGGAGCAGCCTGGCCTGGCAGCCTCTTAGGGACCAGGAGCCAGGGCTGCTCTGAGGACCAGACTCGGATGCAGACACTGAATCCCGGTCTTTCCACACAGCCAAAAGCCTGCCAGAAGGGGTGGTATTTTTCCTAGGCACAGTCAGAAGCTCAGGGAGAGCCCCCACTGCTGACAGCACCCCAGGGATGCCCAACACAGGCAGGGATGGGGGAAGCAAAGTTGTGCTGGCAGCACCTTGAACCGTGGCCTTGCCCATCCCCTCGAAAGCCCCAATTTAAATGCAGACGACCTTCTCCCCCAGAGCAAAACTTCTTGCAGGAAGACACCTATCTGAGGAGAGTCCTTGGGTGAGACCTGACACTGGGACAGCTTGTGGCCTCGGACTCCTGGGGAGTCATGTTGGGATAAGCCTTTAGCAAAGAGGGGCTGCAGAGTCAAAGCCCTCCCGGAGAGCCCCCGGACAGTGCACGGCCATGTGAAGGGGGAGCAGGGGCTCCCCGGGCATGCACTGCCTGTGTGGGGCTGAGGGCTGCCCACCGGCCCTGCTGCACCCTCGCCTCGCTGCCTTGTCCCTGCCTGTGTCCCCTCCTCGCTGCCCCAGCTCACACTGCCACCTCCTCTCCACACACCCAGCACAGGGGGGGAACGGGGCCATCCTGGCACCTGGCCCCACGCGGGACCCAGATCCTTCATCCGGCACAGGCTGCTGGCTGCGGGTCCTTGCTGGTGGCCACTCCTGGCTGGTGGCTCGCCCAGCAGGGACAAGGCTTGGATGTCACACTGGACAGGACATAGCCGTGTCCCCAGCACCGGCACGTACCACTGGCAGCTTGCACTGTGTGAGGATGGGATGCTTTGGCTGCCTTGAGCCCCTGAGGGTCACCAACCAGCCTAAAACCCCTCAGTCTCCTCCCTTCCCTTCCTGCAGCCGCTGTGGCAGTGGGAGGATCCTGGCAGCCCCCTGGGCGCACAGGGACCTGATGGCAGTGCTGCCAGAGGGGGTGTGAGGGTGGGATTCTCTCCTGGAAAGCAGCACAAACCCAAGGAGGGGACACTGCCTATCTGCACTATCTGCTGAGGGAGCCTGCAGGGCTCAGCCACCTCTCTGGCTGCCTCCAGGAAGGGTTTAAAAAGGGACAAGCGTGGGAGACCAAAATGAACACGGTGCCAACTCTGCCTAAGCCCTGCCCCACCCTCCGTCCTGCCTGGGATCCGTGAGCAGCAAGTACAAGGTAGAGTGGGACCACCGAGAGGTCACGGCTGGGGCATGTCTGTAGGAGATTGGAAAGAACAGAACCAAAAAGTAAAAACTTGAAAAAAAAAATCAAAAGGAAGGGGAAATTAAAAAAGAAGACAGGAAAAAATATACATGTTATGAGAGGCAAAAAATTACAAACTGAAGAGAGGCACAAAGGACTCCAACATCAAGGCACAGCAAGGCCAGCAGAGAGGAGTACAGGCAGGCACAGCCCCCGACGCGTGTTACACAGCTCTGCAGAGAGAAAGGGGTTAACCTGCCCGGCCCGCGCTGCAGGCGGAGCAGGGCGGGGCAGGAGCATGCACTGCGGGATGGGGACAAAGCAGCCACGTCCTGGGACAGCGGGGACAGCCGGGACAGCCACCCTCGCTTCCCTCCCTGCCATGGGTGCACACACACCACGGGGCACACGTGCGGAAGGGAGCCAGCGTGCCCTGAGGGTGTCCCGGTGAGGGCAGAGGCTGGCTCAGAATGCACAGTGCTCCCAGCCCGTGTCGGACACCAGCGCAGCGAGGGCTGCTCAGCCCGGGGCATCCCGCTGCCCTCGCACAGCTGCCGCGGTCCCAGGGCTTTGCCAGGCGCCACACGGGGGACAGGAGCACAGAGCCCCATGGGGCACACCGAGGGGAAAGGAACGGGCTCTGCGCTCAGAGCAGCCCTTGGGGACGGCAGAGCTGGACCCCTCCGGGAGATTCTCTAGCGGGGTTTCTGTCACTTTGCTGGCCAAGCGCTGAGCGCTCCTGGCTGCGGGGAAGCAGGACAGCACAGGCGTCCCCACGGGGACCAGCATGCAGCACACGCGGTGGCAGCGGGGGACAAAGGAGAGAACAGCAGGGATGGATGCAAAAAGGCAAAAAAAAAAAAAAATTAAAAGGACATCGACAGCCTTGGGTTGGTCCCCAAGGCCACAGGGGAGAGAGACAGTGCGAGGCACCACAGCACGTCACAGGAGACAGACAGACAGACAGCCCCGTGCCGATCAGGTACGTAAAATATCACCACTCCGGGACCCTCACTGACCTCTAACTTGTTGCTCCAGGTTCAGTATGACTGATACGGCCTGGTGTAGGATTAGCAGTTTGGTCTGCGGTTTTTCGCTGTTTAGGTGCAGCTGGCACATGCGTCCGAGCTCCTTAAAGGCCTCGTTGATGTCACGAACCCGCAGGCGCTCACGGGCATTATTGGCGACCCTCCTTTCTCTCTCTCTCTCGGCTTTTTGCTCTGGGGGAAGAAGATCGTCCTCCTCATCCTCATCTTGACTAATGGTTTAAAATAAGAACGAGACAGGGACATTCCTCGTGTGCACTCTCAGCACCGGTCAACTCACAGACAAGAAACACGCGGTGACGCGCCGAGATGCCGAGCCCCCCGCGTGCCCTGCCACGACCTGCCGGCCTGTGCCGCGCGCAGAGACACGCAGGGCCTTCGGAGACAAGCACTAAGGCTCTTCTTCTGCCTCTTTTTTGTTTTCTTTTGTTTTTAAACAGCAAAGAAAGAAAACACAATGTGATTAAGCCCTGAGCTTGTTGCCAGGAGAGTGCAGGGTCCCAGACAAGGTGAAGGCCAACACTGGAATCCCCAGCTGGAATTTGGGAAGATGCAGCCCTCTGCCTCCAGGGCAGGAGTGGGGCTGGCACTGCCTCTCTGGGCACCATCACCAGCTGAGGTCTCCAAGCCGGTGGCAAGGCCGCAGAGCAGCCAACACGCTGAAGGACTCCACCTGAGCCACTGCCACTCCTCTGGCTGGATGTGACAGAGGACACAGGAGCCCAAAGCAGACAGCAGAGATGCCCCAAGGCAGGAAAGGGGGCAAACTGTGTCTGACTGGGGCTGAGCACTTGCTCCTTCCCTGCACAGCCCCAAGTGCCCGCACAGGCGGGCACTGCCTCTGCTTTAGGAGCGTGAGGATGCCCTGAGGCCACAGGGACAGGAGCCAGCAGTAGGGTGGCAGGGACCCTTTCCTCTGGGCCAGTAGCAGGAGCCCAGGCTGTGTGAGACCACACCAGGCTCCAGGGTGGGCAGGGGCTGGGGGCTCTGTGCCACAGGATGACCCCAGGCCAAACCAGGCCAAGCCCAGTGCCTGGTGGGTCCTGGCAGCTGGACCCCAGCCCAAACACCCCTGGCCTGGGAACAGAGAAAGTGAAGGGAGAGACCTGTTCAAAGAGCACCTTGTTCTGTTCCGGGAGGGTTTCAGCTCCTTCTTCTCCTCTTCTGAGTTATCTGCCACCGACGTGTTCTCTTCATCCTCCTTCTCCTCCCTCTTTATCTCGCTCGTTCCTGAGGAGACGCTGCTCCGGCCCAGCCCCCCGGACAAGCCTGCAGAGAGCAGAGCCACATGCAGAGCCTGAGGGGCCTGACCCACAGAGGAGGCTGGGGGGGTCCCCAGGCTCTGCTCCCGCAGTGGCATCCCAAACTCATCCTGCGTTGCTGCTCCACACTTGGGGAAGACGTGAAGGTGCTGCCTGTGCCCTGCTGATGCTCCCCATTCTCCCTCTTACCTCCCTTACTTCCAATTTGGAAACCCAACCTACACAACAGAGCACTGGGAACTGTGCACCCACACCTGGCAGGGGGAATGGGAAACTACAGGTCAAACATGTAGGGTTAGATGGGGTACTGGGCAGGAATTGTTCCCTGGCAGGGTGGGCACCCTGTGCCAGGGCAGCTGGGGCTGCCCCTGGATCCCTGGCAGAGCCCAAGGCCAGGCTGGACAGGGCTTGGAGCAACCTGGGACAGTGGAAGGTGTCCCTGGCCATGGCAGGGGGTAAAAAGGGGATGACCTTTAAGGTCCCTTCCAAGCCAGACCATTCTGGGACTGTGAAACCTCTGGAAAAGGCTCCAGGTAAAAACTGCCCAGTGAACACTGCAAGGAAGCACCAGCCTTGCAGGGACATCATCCATCTCCTCCCAGGCTGCACAGGCCTGGACCCAAGCCCCACAGGGGACTCCCCACAGCCCCCAGCAGGTGACGCTCAGCACAGGTGAACCCTGTGAACAGGTGAGCCCCAAAAGCACCCGTGCAGAGCTGCCTTACCACTGTACGTGTCCTGCTGCCTGCTGAGGTCCGGCAGTGAGCTGGGCTGTGATGGAAGTGTGACATGGTTGTGGAGCAAGCTGGGGTTGCTGGACAGCCCATCTTCAGGGTGGCCTCCTCCCACCTGCAGCACAAGGAGCAGAGCGAGCCTCAGGGACGGACGTGTCACGGCCAGCAGGCAGTGGGGACGTTCACCTGAGCTGTCACCCCAGGCCACCCCCGGGCTCCACGGAGCAGGCTGAGGCACAGCTGGGTGCTGCCCTCACCCTCCCACCCCTGGAGCTCCAGAATGCAGGAGGGAAGAGCCAGCTTGCTGCAGCAGCAGCTCTCCAGGACCATGCTGGGGACACTGCAGCAGGGGCTGCACTCAGCCCAGAGCCCCTGTCACTGCTGTCCCCCACCCCGAGGAAAAGCCCTTGTGTGCCCGGTGCAAGGCCAGCACAGCAGAGAGGACACGTGTCCTGCGTCCATGGAGCACCACTGCGTCTGCCACTTCCCCAGTGCCACCAGAGCAAGGGACATCCCAGCAACAGGAACTTGGCTCCAAAGGGGCTGGTGAGGGCCCCTTCTGAGCCCACAGTCCTGAGGCAGTGCCACACAGGCTGGGGACTGACAGGACAGAGCCAGCCCTGGGGCTCCCCAGCTGGCAGCAGCCTACAGAGGATACATTTCATTCCCTGCTCAGGAGCAGAATCCAGGGAGCCTGGAAGGGGATCACAGCTGGTTCTCTGGAGACTGGAGATGTGTCACTGTTTGCTGCAGCGGGCAAGCAGCTCTGCCAAAAATGTGCTGCTGTGGTCACCAACCTCTAGACAAGGGGGGACCCAGGTGACCGTGCATGGGACTCCAGCACTTGTGTGCCCAGGGCACCCTGGATCCACCACATTCCTTGGAGCTGGAATGAGCCCTCACACACCACAGAAAGATGTGGTGCCTGCCAAACCATTCACAGTTCCTGGTGACATGTGGCTCTCCTGTACCCACTGGATCCCTCTTCTCCTCCCTGCATATCCCAGAGATACCTTGAAGTTGTTTAGAGGGGTTTTCAATCATGTCGCAGGGAAAGAAGAGGAGCCCTCTCACCACCTCTGCCTGCCCTGAGAAGGGGCACAAGGGAAAGGCACACAGAACTTGTGCCAAGGCTGGACTCAATGTCCCCAGAGCAGCTGTGCTGTCCCTGAATCCCTGGAAGTGTCCAAGGCCAGGCTGGATGGGGCCTGGGACAGTGGAAGGTGTCCCTGCCATGGCAGGAGGTGGAACAAGATGAGCTTTGAGATCCTTCCAAGCCAAACCACTCTGGGATTCTGTGACTCAGCTCTCCCTTGCAGGAACATGGGAAGTGACTTCTGTGGCTGTCACCCATGCAACACTGCCAGCACCTGACCCAGGCTGGACCACACCGAGCTATTCTTGCACCAAAGGACACGTCCCCCTGAATGCCATGTCACACCACATGTGACACATGTCCCCAGCGTGTCCCTGCCAGCTGCCACACTGCTCCCACACTCACCAGACTCGGGTGCCTGTTCCCCAGGGCCATGACTGAGGCGGGGAAGGCCTGGCCCAGGCTGCCCACAGCAGCACTGTGTGCTGGTGCTGAGCCCAGCAGCCCGTGCATGTCCCCGTGGCTGCTGGGCATGGCAGAGGTCTGGCCCACGGCGTGGTTCCTCAGCACGTGGATGGCTTCATCCAACCTGTCTTCCATTTTGTTTTGCTGGAAGGGCAGGACAGAGACAGGTCTGTGTTAAGTGCCCCATCCCTGGAAGTGTTCAAGGTTGGACGGGGCTTGGAGCACCCTGGTCTAGCAGAAGGTGTCTCTGCCCATGGCAGGGGTGCAACTGTATGAGCTTTAAGAGCCCTTCTAACCCAAACCTTTCCATGATCCCAATCCAATTCCATGACTGCAATCCTATAAAGCCAGCAGCCCCCTGCTGCTCTGCACTACAGAATGGCTGGTGGCAATCCTGGACTGAGGTGCCACAGGGCAGGGATGGAGAGAAATAACCCCCCCAGCCAGTGCCAGTCCCCAAAGGCACGATGGGTCACGAGTGGAACTGTTTAGGGCAGGGAGAAACCTGCCAGGAATCCCTTGGGCTGGGCCAGAGCCCCGGGATGAGCCTGGGCTGGGGCAGGGGGAGGGTGCCAGGCTGCAGGGGGACTCCAGGTCTGGGATGCAGCACTCGGCTCTGCTCAGCTGCTGCTACCCAAACATCCATCCCTGGCCAACCAGCTGATTCCAGGTGCTCAGGGGAGAGGGTGCCACCCAAAAAACCCTTCACCCCCAAGCCCTGAGGGAAGAGAGAGAAAAGGAGAACCCGGAATTTTTGGTGCCACTCACCAAAGTGTGGAGGCTCCCTTCGTAACTGGGAGATAAGGCACCCGCTCCGCCCGCCCGCGGCCACTGCGACGAGCCTGGGGACAAACGCAGAGTTGGGGACCGGCCATGGCCGCGGCTGCCACTAGATGGGGCTGGAAGCTGGGCCACCGCGGCAGCGCACCGGCCACCGTGCCATGCACGGCACTGCTCGGGCCACACCAGCACCACCCGGCCCTGCACAGGCTGCTGCGGCACCACACGGCACTGCATGGGCTACCATGACACTGCACGGGCCACCACGGCACTGCATGGGCCACCACGGCTGCATGGGCCACCGTGGTACTGCACGGGCCACCACGGCACTGCATGGGCTACCACGGCATTGCATGGGCCACCACGGCACTGCATGGGCTACCATGGCACTGCATGGGCCACTGTGGCACTGCATGGGCCACCGTGGTACTGCACGGGCCACCACGGCACTGCATGGACCACCGTGGCACTGCATGGGCCACCATGGCACTGCATGGGCCACCATGGCACTGCATGGGCCACCACGGCACTGCATGGGCCACCATGGCACTGCATGGGCTACTGTGGCACTGCATGGGCCACCACGGCACTGCATGGGCCACCACGGCACTGCATGGGCTACTGTGGCACTGCATGGGCCACCACGGCACTGCATGGGCCACCACGGCTGCATGGGCCACCATGGCACTGCATGGGCCACCACGGCACTGCATGGGCCACTGTGGCACTGCATGGGCCACCACGGCTGCATGGGCCACCACGGCACTGCACGGGCCACTGTGGCACTGCATGGGCCACTGCAGCACCTCATGGGCTACCACAGCACTGCATGGGCCACCACAGGGCTGCATGGCACTGCATGGACACTGTGGCATGCGTGGCACTACGAGCTCTGCTCTGGCTCAGCCCTTCAGGCCTCCAGACGTATCCCAATGTCCCCGGTCTCGGGGACTCTCTGTGACCTCGGGGCCAGGTTATGCTGCACCCCGGGCACAGGGAGCCTGGGCACCAGCTCTGCTGAGCACAACAGGACCTGTCCTGCCCGCGGGGACCAGGAATGGGCTTTCAGCAGGTGCTGAACATGGGTTTTAACCATGGCTGCTTCCCAGGTCCCACTGCGCTTCTCCCACAGGAGGCAAATCCATCCACAGCATCTCTGAGATGGGACATGCAGGGACAGGGTCAGGAAGGGCAGGAGAAGGTCCTGGGGTTGCTGCCAGCCCTGGACTGAGAGTTTGGGGCTGACCTGGGAAATTCACTGCCTGGGAGCTCCCCAAAGCAAACCCCACCCCCCTTTAACCCTTCACATTGTCACTTACCTGCGAGGCCCTGCGGGGACCCGACCGGGGTGGAGGGGTTGGAGGAGAAGTTATTGCTAGAGTGGTCGGGGGAGTAAATCTGCAGGGACAGAAGCGGGATGGTCAGCAGTGCCACCCTGAGCTAGCTGTCCCCTCCCAGTGGCACCCAGCACCTGCTGGGACCTCCATTCCCAAACCCACAGTCAAGCACAACGACCGAGCCCAGTTCCCCCCAGCTCCCCCATTAACCCTGAGGTCTCTCTCTGTCCCCACTACCATCACCCCCGAGTGCAGCCTCTGCTCTTCAGGTCCCCTCTCAGGAGGAAGCAGGAGCTCTCAGGGTGCACTGTCAGCACCCCTCTGCCACGGTGCAAAGATCACTGAATGGGACAGAGGCAACTCTCTGGTGACCCAGTGAGACCAGTGCCCTCCAGTTTGAACCAGCACATACAGGGCAAGGACTACTGGGACCTGCAAGTCCTGCCACAAGGTCTGTGTAGGGTGGTTTAGGCAGAGCAGCACCAGGCTGGGAGGGCACAGAGCAGCAGATGGGGCTGCAGGGCCACCACAACCTGCAGTGCCTGAGTTTCCCCATCCACCATAAGGTGCTGGGACTGAGATGACAACACATGGAGAGGGGAAAGCCTTCCCTCGGAGGCTGCTGGGGGTTTGGGGTGCAATCACCAAATGTGTGCATGTTCCCTGCTGGGCAGAGGGTCCCTGCAGCAGCAGGACTGGGATTGGGTCAGGACCATCCCAAACTCTTACTGAGGCCAGAGCCTTCCCAAGCGCGTCTCCAGAGCTCCCGGCTGTGGTTCCTCTGTTACCTGCCAAGAGAGACACAGATGCCACTGCCAAGACCCCAGACCCCAGAAGGACACAGTACCCTACAGGACCTTCTTTGGGGTCACCTGCTCTGGGGTGGAAATTTTCTGCTTTTAGTGCTTTGCTTGAAAATCAAATGTTTCTCTAGCTTGGAGCAGCTTGGACATGGGGCACCTTCCCCTGGAAGCCATCAAGGGGCTGCAAGGACATCTCTCCAAGCTCTGGGCTGGAGGTGCAGTGCCACCAACAGCAACCAGCCACCTCTGCTGCAGCACAGCCATTGCCATGGGGCATCTCAAACCCCAACAACCACCAATGCACTGGATGGGCCTAGAGGTCTCTTCCAACCTCAATGATACTTTCATTCTGTGAATCCCAAACTTCCTTCTCCACAGAAAAACAAGGTCTTTTCTACAGATCTGTGGGTCAGGATCCTCATTTCCTGGGGAGCACGAGCTCATTTCAGTAACAGCTTCAGCAGGGTCAGAGATTAAAGCACTCGGCGGTTAATGTGGTATCCAAACCCAGCACGAACATTCCCATTCTGGATCTAGGGGAGCAGCTTCACACAGCTGTAAATCCATCCCACAACTCATCTAAGCCACAGCACCTCCAGGACATAATACCAGAGCTGCTGGGCTTCTCCCAGACCCATCCCATGAGGTGTAAACCCCCAGAGCAGCACTCAGGAGCTCCAGCAGCCAGAACCTCCCTGCGCCTCCTCCCTGGGCAGTGACTCCAGGCACAGGTGACAGACGAGGGACCCAGGGTGTCTGGGTGTGTCGGATGCCTCAGGCACCGGGTCTGCACAGGCCCTGGCTGTCCAGGTGAGCCTGTGCCCGGCTGTGGAGCGAGGGGTCCCTCTGTGACTGGCCATACCCATGATGGTGTCCGTGCCGCTGATCGGGGGCGTGTGACTGGACACTCCGTACGCCGTGGAGGCTGAGGAGAAGCCGGACACAGAGGGGAGTCCGCCGTTCACCTCTCCTGAATGCAGCTGGTAGTTCTGGCAGGGAGGGGGAGCAGGGTGAGAGGGGCCCTGGAAAAGGTGTGGTTCAGCATCTGGGGCCTGGGCCCACAGCCATGGGAGAAGGTGCCAGGGAGGTGACACGGCCGCGGGGACACGTTACCATGCGTTCGTGCTGGTGTAAACTGTTGAAGCCACTGGACTGCGGGAGCGGGGACGAGGAGCTGCCCAGCATGGCACCGTAACTCGACTGGCTCATGGCACCCGGGGAACTCCACAGGTCTGCAGAGTTATGGAGTCCATCTGCAAGGAACCCAGAGCTGAGTGGGGCAGGGACAGCAGCAGGCAGCCCCCAGCCCCCAGGGGAGAACAGGTCAGCCCTGGCTGAGGGGCTGGGACTGTCCCCACCACATCCTGCTTGTGCTGAGCATCACCCACTGAGCAAATCAGGACAAACTCTCTGGGACAGGGACAGGAGGCCAGCGAGGGCTGCAGCTGTGCCAGGGCTTGCCATGGAGCTCAGGGAAAGGTTCTTCCCCCCGAGGCTGCTGGGCACTGCCCAGGCTCCCCAGGGAATGCTCCCGGCCCCAAGGCTGCCAGAGCTCCAGGAGCGTTTGGACAGCGCTGCCAGGGGGGCTCAGGCTGGGGTTGTTGGGGTGCCTGTGCAGGGACAGGGGCTGGGCTGATGATCCCTGGGGGTCCCTGCCCGCTCAGGATATTGGATGATTTTGGGGCTGCATTGTGCCTCATGCACTCCCGCCCTGAGCTCCCTCCAGATGTGCAATCCCTCCTGTGGTCCTTAACGGGCAAGGCTGCTCCTGCTCTGCCTGGCTTGTGGGATACAGGGCTGGGAATAACTCACCTGTCATGTAAAAGGCTCCAGGATACACAGTGCTGGGAGGTTTCGAGGGAGTATATCCAGCTGGATCCCTGCTGTAGTCATCACCTGAGTTGGAGGGATACACCTGTGGGGCAGGAAAGGGGTTGAAGAGAATGCCTTGGTCAGTCCACGGCCCCACATCCTCACTGTGGCTGCCCCCAACCCTGCACAGCTTAAACTTCAAACCTCAAGCTTCAGCAGTGTTTGAGCACCTCTCCCATGGCAACAGAGCAGCAAGTGCCTCACTCAACTGACCTTTCCAGGCCTGGAGGGACAGGACACAGGGAATGGCTCCCACTGCCAGAGGGCAGGGCTGGATGGGATCTTGGGCAGGAATTGTTCCCTGGCAGGGTGGGCAGGCCCTGGCACAGGGTGCCCAGAGCAGCTGGGGCTGCCCCTGGATCCCTGGCAGTGCCCAAGGCCCGGCTGGACAGGGCTGGGAGCAGCCTGGGACAGTGGAAGGTGTCGCTGCCCATGGCAGGGGTGGCACTGGATGGGCTTTAAGGTCCCTTCCAACCCAAACTATCTGATGAGTCCAGGAGCTTTGGTTTGATTCATCCCACAGCAGATCTGAGGGGGAACTGGAGCAGCTCAGCCAAAGTCCTCAAAGGGCGCAGCCCCACATGGAGCAGGGCAGGGCAGAGGGCACAGAGGACAGGGCACAGGGGGCAGAGGTGAGGGCACAGAGGACAGGGCACAGGGCTCCTCTCTATTTGTTCCCGTCACCCTCCTTGGTCCCCAGAACCTGCCCAGCTCCAGCAGAAGTTTTGACTCTGCTCCAGTTCCGTTTTCCATGGTTATAACTTTTTCTGGGTAACCACAAAAGCCACCACTGCTGCAGTGACCCCACACTGGGGGGACAGTCTGGGCAGTGGCAGCGGGCACCCGTGTGGCCTTGGGACCTCCTTGTGCCAACCCTGCCCTGTGCCAGGCTCCTGAGCACAGCCCCCGCTCAAAGCCCTCAGGTAAACCAGGCTGAGGGGAAACTGAGGCACGTGGGGCTGAGCAGCCCCTCATAGCTGTTGTCACAGAGGAGGGACAAACCTCAGACAGCCCTCACACAGCTCTTGGGTCAGATTTCTGCAGCACTGCTCAGCTCTGTGATTTAACAGCACATTAAGCAGAAGAAAAGGCTTTTCCTTCCCTTCTAAATTAACCAAACCCATCCTAGAAAGCCTTGACTGAAAATCAGCTTCTGCCAATACAAAAACAGACTCTTCTTTCTTTAAAGCAGAAATTCGACATGCAAAGAAACCGAAATGGCATTCAAAGAAACTGAAATAGCTCTCAGATGATGTGAGAACTTTTGTCACAGGTTATTTTCATCTCCTTTGATTCATTCTGAAACCGATAATCTCTTTTTTTAAAATCCAGCTGAAAGCAGAGGTAGGGCAGGGGCCAGGCTCTGCCTGGCACACACAGTCCTCTTCGGGAAGGAAACTTTCCTGAGTTTCTTTTTCCCCACAGTCAGCTGCTCACTTCCAGCCCTTGTCCTCGCCAGCAAAAGGGAACAAAGTTGACGGTGGGGAATAAAAGACACAATCAGAGAATCCTTATAAAAGACACAATCAGAGAATCCTTAAGGTTGGAAGAGACTGTTAAGATCGAGTCCAACCATAAACACAGCAGCACCATCGTGTTCACCACTAGCCCATGTCCTCAGGTGCCACATCCACATGTGTTTTGAACAATTTCAAGATGGTGACTCCACCATAGCCCTGGACAGCCTGTGCCAGGCTTCCTTTTGTTTAAAAAAACAACCCCAAAGCCCCCCAGAAATCCAACAAGGGTCAGTGGAGCTGGGGCAGGGTCTGGAGCACCAGGAGAGGCTGAGGGAGCTGGGAAAGGGGCTCAGCCTGGAGAAAAGGAGGCTCAGGGGGGACCTTGTGGCTCTGCACAGCTCCTGACAGGAGGGGACAGCTGGGGGGTCGGGCTCTGCTCCCAGAACAGGGACAGGAGGAGAGGGAACAGGGACAGGCTGGGCCAGGGGAGGTTTGGATTGGATACTGGGGACAATTTCTTCACTGAAAGTGTTGTGATGCATTGGAGCAGGCTGCCCAGGGCAGTGGTGGAGTCACCATCCCTGGAAGCGTTCAAACAATGCGTGAATGTGGCACTTGGGGACACGGGTCAGCAGTGGCCTTGGCAGTTCTGGGGAGCAGTTGGACTCTGTGACCCTTAGAGGGCTTTTCCAACCTTAATGACTCTGTGACTCTGCAGAGGACTCGTAAAATAAAGACACAAAAAAAGAGAGAGGGGGAAGGGCAAATCCTGACAGACACTGGCAGCTGCCCTTTGTCCCTTGCTCAAAAAAGAGAATTCCAGGCCCTGGTTCCTGGGATGCTGCCGGGTGCTGTGGGCAGAGGGAGCCGCGCGTGGGCTGGGGGGGATGGGGGAGGCACTGGAGAACGGGAATCCAGCAAATTGACTTTTGCTATAATTTGATTAAATAGCGGGAGCGGGACAGGGAATGGAGTGCAGCACGTCTGAGAGCCCCGCGCCATCTGGCAGGGGCTGGCTCGGGGCCAGGCGCCCGGCAGCTGCACCAACAGCCAAGCCAGGAACCCACGGAGAAAACAACGGCGATAAAATGGCAGGGATGGAGGGACCAGGGCTGCAAAGCAGGGGAAATTCACCTTGCTGTGTGCCCACCCTGCTCCACCACCCCTGGAACATCTCCTGCTGGATCCTGGGGGGCCAAGTTTCAGCACACTCGGGGCCCTGGCCCCTGCTAATTGTTCCTTTTGCCGCCCAGCACAGGGGAGGCTGTGAAAAGCCAGTTCTGTGCGTGGAGCTGTGTGCGGGCACGGCAGCGGGGTCGGGCTGGGCGCTGCAGCAGCTGGAAATGAGGGTCGGGCCCTGCTCCCCAGCCCCCGGCCCCAGCCCGCAGGCCGGCGGCCCCGGGGACCTCCAGGTGAGGTCATTTCCTCCGGTTAAAATTTGCCAGCGCGGCGAGAGCTGCTCGAAAAGCCCCAGCGCTGGGATTCGCAGCGCTTTGTGGTCTGGGGTTGTTTTTCCCTCCCTGTTTTTCTTGCTTAAATGCAGGAGCTGGGGTGGGACTTTGGGCAGACTGAGGCTAAACAGAGCAGTGACCAGACTGGGAATGCACAGCCTGAAACAGCTCCCAGGCACCGAACTCGCTGTGGCAACAAAATCCTGCAGGAACCAACTTGCACAAAAATCCCTGCCCAGGTTCCTCTGGCACCGCAGCCAATGTGGGGCCCCATCCAGCCCTGGATCCTGTGCCCAAACACATCAGCCCGTGGCCAGGAGCTTGAGAGCACCCGGGAGGCTCCAAGGGGCTCCATGCCCTGAGGGCAGCCCCAAGCCTGCACATAGTGTATAGAATCATGGAATGGTTTGGGTTCAGAGGGACCTCAAAGCCCATCTCATAACCCCCTGCCATGGCAGGGACACCTTCCACTGTCCCAGGCTGCTTCAAGCGCCATCCAACCTGGCCTTGGACAATTCCAGGGATCCAGGGGCAGCCCCAGCTGCTCTGGGCATCCTGTGCCAGGGCCTGCCCACCCTGCCAGGGAACAATTCCTGCCCAAGATCCCATCCAGCCCTGCCCTTTGACTCCTGGAGCCCCTTTAGGTCCTGCCAAGGGCTCTGAGCTCTCCCTGGAGCCTTCTCCTCTCTGGGTGAGCAGCCCCAGCTCTGCCAGCCTGGCTCCAGAGCAGAGGGGCTCCAGCCCTCGGAGCAGCTCTGTGCTCTCCTTGGCACAAAAGCACTGAGCCCAAGGGCCCTGGGTTCCCAGCACAGCTCCTCTGTGCCCGTCCCTGCCTGGCATCACTGCTCACATCCCCTGAACCCTTCACGCTGCCGCTGCCTCTCGCTGCCTTTGGCATCACTCCCTGCTCACCCACCCACCCTGAGCTCCTGCAGCCGCTGACCTCGGCGAGTTTTCAAAGCAGCTCGGGAATTACAGATTAAAGCACTTCATTTTAATAAGATGCTGATTAACCTATTTATTTTGCACGGGGTCCAGCGATAACACGGGGCGGGCTCCTGCATGGGCGAGTCAGACAAGAAAGAGCCTTTGATCCGCTGCCTTTGAGGCCACTCCTGCCTCACACTGCTCCTGCCGCCTCGGCACAGATCTGTCTCCCCAGGTGTGGAAGTTCAAAAACAAACCAGGAAGCTGGAGCTCCCAGCACAGGGAGGGTGAGGGAAAGAGGCAGAACCAGCCCGTGCTCTGAAAACTGGAGCTTTGGCATCAAGGGGCAGCTGAGGCAGAGATTTAGGCTGGATGTTGGGGAAAAATTCCTTCCTGGCACAGGTTTCCCTGAGAAGCTGTAGCTGCCCCTGGATCCCTGGAAGTGTCCAAGGCCAGACAACAGGGCTCGGAGCAGCCTGGGATAGTGGAGGGTGCCCCTGCCCATGGCAGACGTGGCACTGGATGGGCTTTAATGTCCCTGCCAACCCAAACCACTCCACGATCCTATCAAAGGCTGGAGTGCAGGTGTCACTCAGACACAGGGAAGGGGCTGAGCTGTGGCAAATGCCAAGCAGCTCTTCCTGTGGGAATCGGGGCCCTCCAGGGCTCTGCCAGCAGGACGGGCCAAGCCCCAGCACTTTGAAATTCGAGGCCAATAAAGGCCATTTGTTGGGGCGATGTTTTCCCCACATGTGGACTGGGGTTTAAAGCTCCAAATTTCCCACAGAAACTCGAGGCAGTGACACGGATCGTGACTCAAGCAGGTTTTCCCTGTCAAAACACACACTCTTGGAGCTGGTTTCTGCCTCACGTGGATCCACATAGACCCTCTTAACACCCCCAGGTCTGTGAGCCCAAGCTGGCAAGGCCTTGGTGCCCTCCCCTCCCTCTATCCTCCAGAACCAGCACCTCGGGGTCCAATCCCAAAGGCAGAGCCTGGGGTGCAGGTTACAGCTGTGCAGCAGCAGTCAGGGAATGCCACAGCACGGATCTCCCCCGGGATGGAGGTGCTCCCTGGGGAACGGGGCATCCTCACACCAGCTTTGGCAGAGACTGAGGGCACGTCCTTAGCGCAGCCCCGGGCTGGGGACGGAGCCCAGTGGGACAGAGCCGTCCCCCTCCAAGCACGCAAACATTCCAGCCAGGAATGCAGCCCCGGCCGCCAGACAGCTCCCGTGTTCCTGCAGGAACCCTGCAGCCCGCTCCAATTAGCTTTCCTGGAGATCCCATTACTTGCGGCCACAAAGACATTGTTCAGTTTATTCCCCTGGAACAGCCGCGGGAGCAGGAATAGCGTATTCCTGCAGGCTGCTCAGCTTTCCTATAAAGCAGCGCACACCTGGAGCGGGCTCAGCTGCCTGCCCCCAGCGCAACTGCGAAACCCGAGCCGCGGTGTCGCCTTTCACCGGCCGCAGCGGCAAGCGCGGCTCGGGCTGCGGCCACGGCCCCTCCGCCGGGAGCTCCCCATCGCTTCCCGTTCCCCGCACGGGAATTCCCTTCCCCGTGCCGCGAAAATGCCAGCCCGCCATGCATGCAGGCCGTGCAGGGTCCTAGTCGCTGGCAGCTTTAGTTTGGGAGAAATCAAGCGAAGTTTGCGAATTTTTAGGTTGGGACCCCACTGTTGGCTGCAAAGGAAGGCCATTTTCCATGGGAAAGAGAAGTCGCTTCCCCTGGGTCTGGGTACCAGCTCAGAGGTGGAGTTTGGGATTTTAAGGAAACGCTCGTCCTTGTTTCTGCAAGCTTTAGTTTGGGAGAAATCAAGCAAAGTTTGCAAATTTTTAAGTTGTCACCCCAGTGTGGGCCAGTGCGAGCGGCCCCAATGGAGGCCATTTTCCAGGGGAAAAAGAATCATTTCCCCAGGTCTGGGTACCAGCTCACAGGGGGCATTTGGGGCTCTAACAGCAGGCAGGGTCCTAGCTGCTGGCAGCTTTGGTTTGGGAGAAATCCTGCAGAGTCTGCAAATCTTGACATCAGCACCCCACTGTTGGCCAGTCTGGGGCTGCAGGCGCCCGGCGGTTTTGGGGCAGAGGGAGCAGGGATGGCTCCCGGGGCACGGGAAATGGGAACAGGCTGCTGCCACTTACCGAGGAGGGGAGTCCAGGAGGCACCTTCCGAACCTTTTTGGGCTGTCCATCTGCGTCAGACAAGAGAGGATCTGAGTTTTCAGGGGGGTTAGAGGAAGGGGGAAATGAGCTGCAGCAAAAGTCTCCGGGGTTGGAAACTGCAGGTACAGACAGGGCTGAGATCCCAAATGTCCCGTGGCCGAGGAAGCATCAAGAGTGAAAATATCCAAGGCTGAGCCTCTCCAAATCTTGTCCGCTCCTTTGGGGGCAGGTTTCATACCCACACAGAGTTCCCAGGACAGGAAAGGTTTGCTGGGAGAGACTGAGCCCATAAATACAATAACATTTAATGTTATAACCCCTCATTGGGTTTTTTTTTTTGGAAACACTTTTAACTTGAAGTGAATTTATGGAGAGAGGATGCACAAAGGGAACACATGCAGGGCTGGGCAGAAGGCAGGGATGTGCTTCCCAGGGACAGACCCCAGCCCATCCCTCCAGTCCCAGCTCTGGAGGGGACACAGTGTCCTGGGGGAAGGGGACAGTTCAGGGAGGTGGTAGGGAAACATCCAAAAATGGCTCAAGGGCACTGGCTAAATTTTTTTTAAACCTCTATTTTTCAAAATTACTATTTTAATAACTTTCCCCCCATAATTAATTTTATTAATTTTCATAATTAATTAAAATTATTTTCATAATTAAGGAAAGCCCTGGCTGGGGGTGCAGGGTGCTAACACAGCAACCTGCCAAGCTAGGGACTCTGCTGGGATGCACCTCCAGAGCAGAAATTCATACCACAGAATGCTAGAGAATCATTTTCCAGGCTGAAGTGGCAGCACCAGAGTAGGTGCCTTTTTCTGAAAAGCACTGAAAAATGCACCCATCACTGGGTCACTTCTGGTTTCACTCGTTGGGGAAAGCCCAAAATAGCAGCAGGAAAGTGGCTCTGGAGGGTGCAGGGGGAACTGTGACGAGAAACACCAGTTCTGGGGAACTGGAGCTTGTGTTCCCTCTGAAGTTAAACTCACACCTGACCCCAGCCTTTGGTAAAAGCTTATGCCCAGGTCCATCCAGACACGGGCAAGCCCTGCTTGGGAACAGCAGAGCGGGCAGGGAGAGCTCCTGGAGCAAACATTCCCTGGGTCCCAGGCACAGCGCCAGCACCTCCTGCTGCCTCCTACACCCTGCTCCTGCCACTCCTGCCTGCTGCAGCTCCAGGAGGGCCACCAGCCCCAGGAACAGCCTCCACAGCAGCCCAGGGTTTGCCAGGAAGGACGAGCGATGTGCAGTGTGGCTGGAGGTGTTTTTACAAGAACCTCAGGCCATTTGCTGCTTTTAGCTATTCTGGCATTTCCCAGAAAGAGGGAAATTGTACCTGACTCTGAGCACCCCTTTTTTGAGGTTAGATCTCTCTCTATATATATACAAAAGAGATATTTATATGCATTCCCTCCCCAAAAAAGAGCAAACGCCAAATTCATGCCAGGGGCACACATGGCAACATCAGCCCCTCCTTCCCAGCATCAGTGTCCTCATTCCCAAAGGGAGGTCTGACCAGGGCACCTGCCCAGGTGGCATGATGGCACCCGGGGGACACGCAGCCACTCACCTATGCTGCTCTCAGCACCTCTTCTGCGAGGATTGTTTGGGTAGGAAAAATACTGAGACCCCCCTTTGCCCCCGGTGGGGGAAAGCGTGCTCGGGCTGGCGATTCCCATCTCGCTGGGCAGGAAACCAGGCTGCAAACAAGGAGAGAGAAAAGCCCTTCCATGGAATTACACTGGAAAACGACTCGCTGGGAGAGAACAGAGCTGCTTTGAGCCACCTTCACACCAATTCAGCTGAGGGGAAAAATAAACATGAGCCAAGGGGCCAGGAGGGAAAGCAAATCCGTAAATATGGGGGTGGAGGTGGGGGAATAGGTGTGGAGGAACAAAAGAGGCTTTCAGCTTGTGCTTTCCTGCTGGACCCCAGCAAGGAACCTCTGCAAACCAGGGATGCAAACCAGCAGGTACCATGGTGGGGGACACTGTGGTCCTACAGTCACTTTGCAGGTGCCACGGTAGGACCAGCGTGATCCCATGCTCACCTTGATGTCCAGGAGGACAGCATGAGCCCCATGTCACCAGCCCGTGTCGTGGCCAGTGCCCTGGAATGGCACTGCCACTGCTCAGGGTGGTTTTCTCCTGAGTTTTATCAGGGAAAAGCCAAATCTCTCTTTGTAAAGCCAGGAAACTCCTCCCTCTGTTTATCCGGGCTGACCTTGGGCACGCTGGGAAGCAGCAGAGCCAGAGCCCAGGGTGCTCCCTCCTGGGACGGAGCCTCTCCTCCAGCACTGCCCCTCTCACCTTGGGAGGAAGTTCAGTGTATTTACATGGAATTGCACAGGGCTGCCAAAGAGCCCCCAAGTCCCCAAAGCTCAGCTTTGACCCATCTTCCGAGGCCAACGCATGGAAATAAAGGAGAATTTCAGGCTTTTGAGAGACTGGAGAGAAAAACCTTTGCTTTCAAACTCTGTCTTCTCCAGAAAGGGGTCAGGGAGGGAAAGAGGAGCTCGTGTGTTCACAGCTGGTGACATTCCTGCAATCTGTTCCACTGCTCAGGTTTCCTCTGCTCCGGAGCCGCTCTGTGCGCGGCCAAGGAAAGCACCCGGAGGGATCCCGGGAGCTGCGGCCCCGCTCCTCCTGCAGGCAGGAGACACACTGGGACTTGCAGGCAATTTCCCAGAGAAAGGGATTTTCTTCCCTTTTCCTCTGCCTGGGGATGCCCCAGGAGATGATTCAGGGTTAAACAAAGGGGAAATGCCCTGCCAGCTCTACCCTACCACAGCAGGGCATTTTTGGGCAAGAACCTAATCGCCATCCAGGGCATCTCCACCACACAATTTTTTATCTTTTCAAAAACAAAACAAAAAAAAAGAAACCAACCCCCCTCACTCCCCCAAACTGGAGCCAGAAGCAACAACTGCTCTGGGGGCCAGAGAGGCTCCATTGGCCTCCCCCCACCCCCCACAAGGGGGTTTTGTCTCCTCTCCACATCAAGTGGGATTTGCCACCCGATCCTGAGCCCTGTGCCCGCCTCTCCCGGGGCCTCTCCCGGCCATTTGCCCCCCCATTTCTGTTACCTTATATTCCCCCTCCTCCACGAAAGCCCAGCAAAACCATCACATCCAAAAGCAACACTTGGCACCGGGCCCGGTTTTCTTTGAGCAGCTTCAGTGGTAAATGAAATCCACTCTGGCACAGCCAGCACAGCTGCTCCAGCAAAGGAAACATCCTCACTTCAGAGAGGAGGAAATTATGACAAATTTGTGTAAAATTAAAACATGTAATATGTGTGTGTGTACATGGATAAAGTAAAAGCTGTCCGGCCAAAAGCTCCTCCCTTGGCTCCAGTGCTTGGGACTGCTTCCCCAGGGCCATGCCGGGCACTGAGGGGGCACTTGGAGCCACACATCAAAGGGAGGTGCTCACTCCTTTCCAAAAAACTATTTCTGGATGCTGCTGGCAGCAGGGGAGGTTATCTCAGGGCTGCTCTGCTGCGTTCTGGGCTTGAATTGACACCTCTGGTATTCCCCACAGGAAGCAAAGCTGTTCCCCCCAGCAGAGCCCCGGGGTTCACATGGGGTGACCCAGCAGGGCTGGGCTGTGTCTGCAAGAGGTGGCTCTGGTGTGCTGGGTCACTTCCAGGGTTGTGGAGATCATGGAGTGCCAGAAGGATTTGTGTTGGGAGAGACCTCAAAGCCCATCCAGTTCCACCCCTGCCATGGCAGGGACACCTTCCACTGTCCCAGGCTGCTCCCAGCCCTGTCCAGCCTGGCCTTGGGCACTGCCAGGGATCCAGGGGCAGCCCCAGCTGCTCTGGGCACCCTGTGCCAGGGCCTGCCCACCCTGCCAGGGAACAATTCCTGCCCAAGATCCCATCCAGCCCTGCCCTCTGGCACTGGGAGCCATTCCCTGGGTGCTGTCCCTGCAGGCCTTGTCCCCAGTCCCTCTGCAGCTCTCCTGGAGCCCCTTCAGGCCCTGCCAGGGGCTCTGAGCTCTGCCTGGAGCCTTCTCCTCTGCAGGTGAGCAGCCCCAGCTCTGCCAGCCTGGCTCCAGAGCAGAGGGGCTCCAGCCCTTGCAGCATCTCCAGGGCCTCCTCTGGCCTGGCTCCAGCAGCCCCATGTCCTGATGCTGGCCCCAGGGCTGGACACAGAGCTCCTGCTGCAGGTCCTGCACCAACAGCCCCACCACAGAACCAAAGCTCCACCTGACAGTCACTCAAACGATGCTGCAGCAGCACAGAAACCACCTCAGAGACCTTCCCCAGAACTGGGAAACCGGACACTGGCCAGGGAGCTGGGAGATGCTGCTGAAGAGGGAAAGCCCAGGGCAGGCAATGGAGGGGGAAGGAGCCTCCTGGAACGCTCCCTGCTCGCAGCCAGCCTGGCACAGGGAAAGGTGCTGCTTGGATCTGACTGCCTGGAACTCCCCAGCAAGGCAGCGTGCCTGGGTCACGGCTGATCCAATGCAAACCAGGAGCAACAATAACAATATGAGCCAGGCCGAAGAAGACTGGGAAAGAAGTGAGAGGCTGCTACAACCAACATTTTCTAACCTCTGACAGCTCCTCTGAGCCAGCAGCACACACCAATATGAGCTCCCAACTCTCCACAGAGGTTTTGGAGCAGAGCAGAGGCTTCCCAGGACCCCGTGCACGGAGATGAGATGTAAATCCAGGCTGGTTTCATTACCAGACTCCCCCTCTCGGGAGCCAGTAAATGAAGCAGAAAATCTCACTGCATTTTATCATTACCTGGTTTAGTCCTGGCATCCCTGTGTCTCTTCCAAACGTGGAGTATGAGGCTCTTTCACTGCTCTTCCCTGCAGAAGGAGAAAAGACAAGGTTTGGAATAAGAGAGAACTGGAGAGGGTTTTTTTTTGCCCCCAGGCACCTGGATCCTGCCAAGGGACAAGTCCTGTTCCCGTAAGGCAGCTCACCCTGCCCTCCCATGAAGGGACAGCCTGAAAGCTTGTGCTAAAGCAGGAGCTGCTCTAAGTTCACAGAGAGCAGGACCAAAACCACCAAAAGCCCGGAGCTGCAGTGGCACAGGGGAGTGTTTGTGGCCATGGAAACTGGCAGTGTCAGCCCCCAGCCAAAAGCTCCCTGCAGACACTGAGACCCAGCTGGACATGGCCGGGGCAGGGCCGGAGCACACCAAGGGCCAGGACAAGTGACAGACCCCGGGGGTGCCTTCCAGACACCAGGAAATGCAACCCCAGCAAACAGAGCTGAGCTCCTGCTCTGCACAGGCCACTGGGCACCTTCTGCCTCTCTGCTGGGGGAGGTTCAACTTCCCAAATCCTGTGGCTCCTCACAGCCAGCTGGGATCTGCGGGCACAGCCCTGTGCCAGCAGTGTCCCGGTGAAGTTATAGATTCCCAGAAGAATTTGGATTGGAAGGGACCATAAAGCCCATCCAGTGCCACCCCCTGCCATGGCAGGGACACCTTCCACTGTCCCAGGCTGCTCCAAGCCCTGTCCTGCCTGGCCTTGGGCACTGCCAGGGATCCAGGGGCAGCCCCAGCTGCTCTGGGCACCCTGTGCCACGGCCTGCCCACCCTGCCAGGGAACAATTCCTGCCCAAGATCCCATCCAGCCCTGCCCTCTGGCAGTGGGAAGACATTCTGCCTTGTCCTGGCACTCAGGATCAATGAGGGCTACTCTCACAACCACCTCACCTCGCACACATACAGCTGAAAAGAAAGTTTTGAAGGGCCAAAAAAAAGGAGCTCAGACACCTGGTGGGATGTTCCCTCTCCAAAACATCCTGGCACTCTCCTGCCTCATGGTCACTGCCCTGGGCACAGTGTGGCCCCAGCCAGCAGCACCCAGGGGTGCCAGGGCAGTAAAGGACACAAGGAAGGGAGGAAGGGAATGGTTCTTTGCTGTGCCTGCAGCAGCTGGAGGCACAACAGTGTCCTTTGGGATTCTCTCTATCCCTCTAAATCAAAATCAGACACTCTTCTAGTGGGGAACAGGCACTCCACCAGCCCCCACCCCCAGACCCTTCCCGAAAAGGGGATCACACATCACATCTTGCCTCTGCTCTGGCTTAGTGAGAAAAATTGGGAGGGGCAGGATTTTGCCAATCTGCTTAGCCTAAAGCCAGCCCCGAGGCCACCAAGATCAGGTTAATGCACCGGGGCGACGCTGGGGCTGGCAGGACCCTCCCCACACCACTAAGAGGTTTTGGGGAGCAGATGAAGAGGGGAGGGGAAGCAAAATGCCTCAAACCATCTGCCCTGAAGCACAGGGCCCAGAGACCAGAGAGTGCCAGAGTGGTTTGGGCTGAAAGGGATCTTAAAGCCCATCCCATTCCAGCCCCTGCCATGGCAGGGACACCTTGCACTGTCCCAGGCTGCTCCAAGCCCTGTCCAGCCTGGCCTTGGGCACTGCCAGGGATCCAGGGGCAGCCACAGCTGGATCCCCTGGACAGGGGCTGGACTCATGGACCTGTGGGACCCTTCCAGCTCAGGATATTCCAGGATTCTATGATTCCTGTGCCAGATGGGAAGAGAGAAGAGGCTGCTCATTTCACAGCCTTACCATGGAGGTCATGAACTCAACCCAAAAATTTTAGAGTGGATTCCCTCACTATGACCCCCAAGCCCCAGACCCCCATTCCTGCTGGGAAGGTCCTGGCACGGCTCAGCCTCCCCCTCCCTCCATGCAGTGACAGCAGGAGGCTCTGGGTGCTGCTGCCATTTCCTTTCAGAGGCTTAAACGTTAAGTAAACAAAGGTCAGAATGTCAGAGGATGGATCTCCTAAATGACCTAATTTCTAAAAGAGCTTAAGAGCTCGATCCACTGCAGCACCAGCCATGGGCACAAAGGACACAGCAGGCTGTGGCACCAGGCAGGTTCTGATTACTCCTAAAGCAGAGGAAAAGCAGGGTAATGCCAGGGGGAGCTGGCTGGACAGCAGCAGCCAGGTCTCCCATCTGATAACACACTGCAGCTTGCAGGTGTGACTGCAATGGGGAATCACAGAATCACAGAATGGTTTGGGTTGGAAGGGACCCTAAAGCTCATCCAGTTCCACCCCTGCCATGGGCAGGGACACCTTCCACCATCCCAGGGTGTTCCAAACCTCATCGAGCAGCCTCTGCCATCACTAGAGAACTTGGGCTGAACCAGGGGGCTCCTGATGTGTGTAGGAAAGTGAAGGGACATTGGGCAATCCCCAACCACGTGAAGCTTAACAGGCAAGTGTCAGATCCTGCCCAGAGATGGGGCAGCCCTGGATGCAGGGACAGACTGGCAATGAGAGGCTGGAGAGCAGAGCCGTGGGAAGGGCCCTGGGGGTCCTGGTCAGTGGCAGGTTGGATCTGAGTCACCGCTGTGTCCTGGCAGCCCAAAGGGCCACCCTGTCCTGGGGACACCAGGCCCAGGGAGGGATTGTCCCACCCTGCTCTGCCCTGGGGCAGCCTCACCTCCAGTGCTGGGGGCACTTTGGGTACCACAAGATCAGAAGGACCCAAAGCTGTTGGAGAGTGCCCAAAGGAGGGACACGGAGCTGGGGAAGGGGCTGAGGAGCAGCTGAGGGCACTCGGCTCGTTCAGCTGGAGCACAGGAGACTGAGGGGAGGCTCCTCGGGGCTGCAGCTCCTCCCCAGGGCAGGCACAGGGCCAGGGGCTGAGCTCTGCTCTGGGACAGGGACAGGAGGCCAGCGAGGGCTGCAGCTGTGCCAGGGCTTGCCATGGAGCTCAGGGAAAGGTTCTTCCCCCCGAGGCTGCTGGGCACTGCCCAGGCTCCCCAGGGAATGCTCCCGGCCCCAAGGCTGCCAGAGCTCCAGGAGCGTTTGGACAGCGCTGCCAGGGGGGCTCAGGGTGGGGGTGTTGGGGTGCCTGTGCAGGGACAGGGGCTGGGCTGATCATCCCTGAGGGTCCCTTCCAGCTCAGGATATTCCAGGATTCTGTGAACCCTGTGCCAGCTCTGCACTGCTCCAAACCCACAACCTTCTCTGAATGTCTGTCATTCTTCACTCAGCATCTGCTGCACCCTTGGGTCTGTGGGTGCCCCATGGGATGGGGGACATTGGGAGAGAGAGGGCAGCCCTGGCCAGCCCCAGCTCCTGCACCCTCCATCATCATATAACAAGGGAAAAAAGCAGTAAAAAACTCAGCACAAGAGATTTTACTTTCAACTGTCTGGATGCCTTTCTGGACTGGAATGTACCTAAGCCTGCTAATTCAAAAGGTGCATAAGCTGGGCAAGGCAAGGCTGACCTTGCCAGCAGAAGGAGCTGTTTCTGTGGGCAGGGAGATGGCACAGGTGGCAAGCCCAGACCCACCCTGTCACCCCTTGGCAGCCACAGCCCAGGCCACCAACCAGCAAAGGTGGCAAACACCCAGGAAGGAGGCAAGGACCAGGATGGAGACAAGTCCCAGTAACTCGGGGAAAACCCACCAGGAATCTCTCCAAACCCCACCTTGCTCCCAGCAGAATTACGGAAATCCTGCAGATGGACGTGAAGGGATCTTGTGGGAGGAGGAGGGGAAGATAGTGGGAATAAATCCCCCCAAAGAGGAAAGGGGTTTCCTTTGGAAAGGAGGTGAAGCACGGTGGAGGCACCTCGAGTCAGTGCACCCAGACACTGGCTGAGAGCATTCAGCATTTCCAGATCTTCCTGGCATCCCCCTCCTGCCTTTCCCTCGCCAGCTCCTTCTCCTGCCCCCCATCTGCCTGTGCTGCCTCCAGCCCTGCCTAAGGAGCCTTTCCCAGCCTCTCTCCTCTCCCAGCATGTTCTCTCTTGCAGGATCTGGCTGTGTGGGGCTCTGGGAAGCCTCCCCCAGCCCTGCCTTCACCCAGGGCTTTTCCAGAGGAACCCCCCACGCCGTTTGTGCCACTCCTCCCAAGTGCACATCTGCTTCTGAGCTTGGAGATGAGGTGGAAAAATATAAACTGCTCTTCCCAGAGGTTC
>NC_052043.1:4079234-4156629 GCF_015832195.1 Motacilla alba alba | reverse complement strand
TTTTCAGAAGCAGTTTGGAAAAAAGGAAGAGAAAATCCCACCCCTGCACTGCCCCATTCCCTCCTTCCCAGCACATGAGCAAAGAGGTAGATTTAGATTGGATATTGGGAAGAAATTGCTGGCTCTGAGGGTGAGGAGGCCCTGGCACAGGGTGCCCAGAGCACCTGGGGCTGCCCCTGGATCCCTGGCAGTGCCCGACCAGGGTGGACGGGGCTTGGAGCAGCCTGGGACAGTGGAAGGTTTCCCTGCCATGGCAGGGGTGGCACTGGATGGGCTTTGAGGTCCCTTCCCACCCAATGCACTCCTTGATTCTTTAATTCTACTATGAAAAGTTATTTATGTATTTTGGAAACTGCTCCCAGAACAAATGCTTTCTACTTTAACCACAATCAATTTCAGAAACAAAAGGGACTTGGAAATGTGAGGAACCCTTCCCCCGTGCCTGTTCCCTCTTTCGGTGGAGGAGCTCCTGGTGCTGCCCCTGACCCCCCTGGGGACACACAGCCCCTTGAGCCTGGGGCCGGAGTGTGGCCCCAGTCCTGCTGGCCCCAGGGCCACTGGAAATGGCCCAGGGAGGCCGCACGCGCCGGGGAGCGGCCGGGCTCGCGGGGAGCCGGAGCCCCGGCTTTGAGAGGCAGCCAAAGGCGTCTGCCCCGCACACATCAAAGGGGAAACCTCGGTGCTCCTCCCCGGGCAGCTCCTTCTCAGCTGGAAACGCTCAGGGCTGCCTTGGCCCCAGGTGTGGGATGGGCTGGGATGGGTCCCCCCACGCACATCCCCCCAGCCCCGCTGAGCTGCAGCGAGGCTCCCCTGTCCTACCCAACAACTCTGTGCCCCACTTACATCCTCGTGGGGTACGGGGGGAGAGGGAAGATCCTCCCTTGAAGGGGGACAGGGGGAGCTGCTCAGAAAGGCTCCTCCCCCTGCACAGATCCCAAGGGACACCCAAATGCTGTCCCCAACAGCACAAGGGGTGAAAGGGGGAGGCAGAGCTCACAGTGAGCCCCAAGCCCTGACCCAGGCCAGGAGGGGCCAACGTGTTGCTGCTCCTGTCCCAGCACAACCCTGCTCTGCTCTTCCCCTTTGCCACCACATCCACAGGGGGGATTTTGTGTCGGGGGGATTTTCTGTTTCAAGCACGATTCCCTTTTCTTACCCCTCCCTTCCAACCACGAGCAAGCCCTGCCCCAGCCCTGCTCCTTCCACATGTGCTGGAGCGTTTTAACCACCCCTGCGTGGGCAAAGATGGGGAGGACTAACCCCAATTCCTGACCTAATGCCATTAGAGCTCTCTAAGCCCTCCAGGAGGGATATTTTCTGCTCTTAATCTCTCCTCCCACCCCTGAGCTGGGAGAGGTGACTGGGTGAATGGTCACACGCATCCGGTCATGCGGGATCACCGTCCCTGTGAGCTCCTCACGCTGCCTGCCTGCAGCTGGGGATGGAGGGGCCAGACAAGGCTGCTGGAGCCTGGCAGGATATGGGAAGAGGCTCCTCCAAACCCCACTGCAGCAAAGGGAGCAGCCCCAGCTCTCTGGGAAGTTACAAGCCACCAGCCCCTTGCACCTCACAGTCACCCAGGGGGTGGATCCGGCCTGGATCTGGTCTGGATGCCCATGGTGGGATCATCTGGTGCCACCTCCCCACACAGGGAGCAGGGTCATCCTGAGTCCTTAATAAATCCTTAATAATAAGTATCTCTTCCACCCCTAATTCCCAGCTCCCAGGAGCACACTCAGCCCATCCTGAGGGCATCAACCTGGAGGGCGCACCCCTGCCTTGGGGTGCTACACAAAGCAGGGAAACAGAACCACACACATGAAACAGCTGGCACAGCTGGCACCGATGGAACCGTCTGGGTACCACCGCCCTGGACCACAGCTCGGAGAACACCTGGAGCAGGTCCAGAACAGGGAACAGCACCGCTGTCCCAACTCTCCCCCATCACGTGTGCCCTGCCCGGGGAGCTGGCAGGCAGCTGCAGGCACTCACCCACGAGTCCAGCTCCCAGGAACGGTGACGAGGAGATGCTGTTGTGGGACGGCAGGTCCCGGTGCTCACCGTAGTGGGGGCCTTCTCCATAGCTCTGCTGGGACAACAGAGGACAGTCACACTCAGCAGGGGGATGAAACACGAGGCTGCCAGGGCCCAGCCAACCCCAGGAAGGGGCAAAGCCAAAGGCTCCTTGTGAAAAGGCATGGGAAGGATTTTATCCTTGTGCCAAGGGAGAGCTGGGCAGTGCAGAGGCCGTGGCGTTGGGAGGGAACGTGGCAGCTGGGGACATGGCAAGAGGGGACATGGAACCGTGCTTTGCTCCATGCTGGCAGCTCTTTGGCACCCACCAGGTAAGAGCCAGGCAGCCCCTCCCTGAACCAGGGGGGTAAAGGGGCAAGGAAAAGGCTGCATAAATATAAATGTACATTTTTAGATATATAAATATATAAATGCTAAATATACAAATGACAGTTGACATGACAGTCCCAGCCCTGCTGCTGATGGGAGGGGAGGGAAAGGTGCCATTGCAAAAACAAACCACACAAACCCATTAAAACAAAAATGACAAAAATGACATTTCCATGAAGTTTTGGCATTTCTCTCTTCCCATACTCAGGCCCCAGTCGTGAGTGTTGCAGCCTCAACTCCTTCCCTGCAAAGCCCTTCCCAAGTTCTCCATCCTCACCAAGGGTGCCATGGCCAGATAATGTGGTGGATTGCAGGGATTCCCTCCTCAGGTTCCCAAAGTATTGTGGGGTGGATGCTCAGGAAGCTTTGCCATCAGATGAGATCCCTCAACCCACTCAGACCCCTCGACCCGTCCATCTGTGTCTCCTTCAGGGACCTGTCCCACCCCCTGGGTCCCCACTGCCAACACCAAAGCCAACACCGGGTGCAGGGAGGGACATGCCTGAGCAGCCACAGGAGCCCATCCTAGTGCAGGTCTGGGAGAGGTTTTTGGAGGAGAATCCTCAGGGCAGCAAAGCCTGGGGAGATGGGGATGGGGGAAATCGTAGAGAGTTTACAGAACCCATGTCCAGAGTGGGGCAAGAAAAGCTGTTCCAGGGTTAGACCCAAGGCTCTGAAAGGCCTGGGAAAGACCCAGTTTGTTTTGGTTGGAGCTTGGTGTTTGTGCTTTGTCCTTACCCTTCCTTGGTCAAACGTGGAGCTGTTTTGATCTGCCGTTCCCCAGGAACCTGATCCCGGCCTTTCATCCAAGCCTACCGAAAAACAGGAAGAACAAAGGTTACTCTTTGCTTTATCAGCAAAGCCTCAAAGGTGTTCTCGTAAAATTAACTCTTCCTTCTACAAACAAAACAATATTTTCATTAATAAACCACTTCCACTTGGCGTGACCGAGCCTCCCCTCTGCCTCCTCACCTTCCCACTCCCACTGGGAGTGATTCCACAAACTTCAAAGCACATCCCACCACAGCCTGGAAACGGTTCAAAACATGGGACAGTGGGAAGAGGAGAAACAAGTATTTTAACTCCTTTATTCCAGAGAGCACCCACGAACCTCCTTCCCCTGGAGAGTGACAGTGAAAGGGACTGAACTATAAACCAAAACCACATTGCATCCATTTGGATGCTCCAGCAGGGCTTGAATTTTGCCCATGGTGGTGCAAGATCACGGGCCACACTCTGTTCCATCTGAGCAGAGTGAAAGAGTGCCCAGAGGTGAAATCCTCAGGTGGGAATTGCTGGGGGTCCAACGTTACAGAGTCACCTGTCCAGGGGTGCTCTTTCAGCCCCCCAAGGTTCCCCTGAGGAAGTGGGGCCATCAGAGCATACCCCCAGCCTTCTCGGCTTCAGCCCTCCCAAGAGCATCCTCAGCACAAAGGGATGCAGCCCAAAGCAGCACAGGAGCAGGCAGAAGGTTTTGCAATGTTTCTGCACAGGCTGTGGTGGGAGAGCGGCTCCTTTCATCCCCTGCCAAGTCCATGCAGGCAGCACCTCCTGGGCTGCACCCAGGCAGTCAGAGAACCATGGAATGGTTTGGGCTGAAGGGACCTCACTCAGCTCATCCCACCCCTGCCATGGCAGAGACACCTGCCACTGTCCCAGGCTGCTCCAAGCCCTGTCCAGCCTGGCCTTGGGCACTGCCAGGCATCCAGGGGCAGCCCCAGCTGCTCTGGGCACCCTGTGCCAGGGCCTGCCCACCCTGCCAGGGAACAATTCCTGATTCCCAAGATCCCATCCAGCCCTGCCCTCTGGCACTGGGAGCCATTCCCTGGGTGCTGTCCCTGCAGGCCTTGTCCCTAGTCCCTCTGCAGCTCTCCTGGAGCCCCTTCAGTGAGCTGGGAATGTCCACCATGACACAAAAACCTTGGGATGCTGCATCAGCACAGCTCCCACAGCTCCAGCTGATGCCACAACCACATGGAAGGAACCTTCTGGAAAACAGCCTTGACCTGACTCAGCTGCAGGATCTCTGACTGTGCTGCTCCACCTCCTGCTCCAGTGGGTGACCAGGGGCTGGGGAGCAGCAGTTGGTGTTCTAAGGGGACAAATCCAGGGACTTGAGAGGGGCTGGGCAGGGTGGGGGCATCCATCATCTTCTGAGGTGCTGCACAAACACTGTGACTCTGCTGGGTTGGACAGAAAAAAATCCCAGATCTGCAGAAGGCTGAGAGTGAGGGTGGACCAGCCATGGACACTTCCCAACTCACAGACACCCCCTGTCCCTACCAGGGGTCACGGCCACACTGGAGTGACACCAGACTCTCCCAGAGCATCGCCCTGCGGCAGCACCAGGGCCCCGTGGCTCTCTGGGGACCCGTCCTGTGCGGGTTCTTCCAATGGGGATGGCACCTCCAGGTGCTCCAGGATGCCCTTTTGGGAGCAGGGAGCTGAGTGCAGCAAGGACATGGGGGCAGGGGGTCAGGGCTCACTCCCATTTCGCTTGGCAAAGCTGATTATTATGGCAAACATGCCTCAGATTTGTCTCCTCCGCTCCCCTCACTGTTCATTTAACCAGAAACTTCTTTCAAATTACATCCTTCTATTTCTGTGCCTTTGTGTTAATCATTTCCCCAGAGAATTGGTGTTTAATTGCTGTCTAATTTGCATAATTATGCATATTAATCTCTACACCTAATGAATATTCATAATTCTCATTTAGATTTTGTTTTCTAATCAAAAATTTCCAATGTGATTACTGTGCAGAGCAGGGATAAGCCTCTAATAATACCTTGGATACTAGGGAGAATTACTGCCAATTCTCCCACCTCCTACTTCCTAGAATAAACTTTTGCTTTGCTAATGTGTTTTTCCAAAGCAATTCATCTGCAATCCCTGCAAACCCTGGCAAGGCAGGAGGCAGAAACGCTCCTTTGAGTAATTTTGCTGTCACGGGTGGTTTTAAAGCTCCCCAAGGGTCAGGGAGAAGACATCAGCAGGATCAGCAGCCTTGGACATGGCTGGAAAAATGGTCCCTTCGGGCAGGAAGGACAAGGACTGCAGCAGCACAGTCCCCACAAGGAACCCCAGGAGCCTCAGAGGCACAGGGGAAGCTAACGCATGGGGGTCCAGACCCTCACACCCACCCCTGCCCCGTGCAGGACAGGCCTTGGGGGTCCTGGGTCACCCTGGATCACCCTGACCTCTCCCAGAGCCCTCGGTCCTGCCACCGACAGCAGAGCAGCATTCCCAGGCCAGAATATGTCTGGAGAGGATGCTCGGGGGGCTCTGGAGGGAGATGGGGGGCTTGGCAGACCAGGGAAATTTTCCTCAGGTTGTTGAGTCCTCCTCCATTGAATGTCCCTTCAGATATTCAGGAACCTTCAGATATTCTCTTGAGTTATCCCAAAACAGTCTGGACACAGTCCTATGCCCTGGGACATGGGCACAGAGGAGCCACCTCACCCATTCTGGGATTCTGTGCCAAAATTCCTGAAAAATAAAAGTGAACCCTTGCCTGGTCTCCCCAGGAAGGAAGCAGAGGAGACAGCGAGTGGCACAGGGGGCAAAGGCTGAGGGTCACACATCCCCTCAACAAGGACAAACCCCTGGCACCAGCTGCTGCACCCTGTGGTGCCACCACCATGGCACAGATACGGGAGAGAGGTAAACCCCTGAGTGCTCCAAGAGCAACAGCACAGGATGAGCCACTCATCCAGAGCAAGGGCAGGTCCCCAACCCCTCCTTGGCCCCTTTGCGACCCCAAATGGGGTCACAGCAAACCAACCCTTTCGTTCAGGAAGAAATTCCTCCTTGTGAGGGTGGGCAGGCCCTGGCACAGGGTGCCCAGAGCAGCTGGGGCTGCCCCTGGATCCCTGGCAGTGCCCAAGGCCAGGCTGGACAGGGCTTGGAGCAGCCTGGGACAGTGGAAGGTGTCCCTGCCATGGCAGGGGTGGCACTGGGTGGGCTTTGAGGTCCCTCCCAACCCAAACCAGTCTGGGATTCTGGGATTCTATAACGCCCAAGGAAACCCAAAAGGTTTTTTGTACCCTCCAGGGGTACAAAAGCCTCCAGTTCCTGTGACTGCCAAGGTGAATGAGGTTCCACTCTCCCACAAGGCAGCAAGAGCATCCCAAGGTTCTGGAAGTACCTCTGAAGGTGTCCATGCCAGCTCTGTCTGATGTCTCCTGGAAAATAAAGTCTTGCACCTTCCCCAAGCTGCACTTACTGGCTTGAAAAGTGACAGCAAAAATCTCCCTATTTTCAGCACCTGCAGGTGTTTTAGGAATTCAGAGATTTCTGGGATGGAGCCAGGAAAAAGCAGACTGCCCTCTTTCAACGTCTGGCATCTGTCCTACATTCCCTGCCAGCCCACTCTCCCCTGCCTTCGTATTCCTGAGGATCCACGATTTGGCAGCAAACGCCCTCAGCCAGCCCTGCAAAATCCCAGTGTTTGGCCATGGGCAGGCGTGTCTGGAAAAGCTCCCATCAGCAGGGTTTGCTCCACTCTCAGCTCAAGACCCCGAGCACAGTGTCACCCCAAACACCCCCAGCACCCTGGCTCTGGGGACACCGAGCAGCAGGCTGGACGGGAGGGGAGGGAGAGGAAGGGGAAGGGGGAGAAGAGAGGGAAGCTGGGGTGGGAAGGACACGGCTCAGCAGCCCCAGGGCTCATCCAAGGGCACCCCAGCAGCTGTAGAGGTGACCCAGGAGCCCAGGAAGGGTCAGAGGCACCTTGGGGCACCTGGGAATGTGTTTACTGCCTCTGGGCATCGCCTCAGGTGAGATGGAGATCCCCTGAGAATCTTCTGGGCCCCAACTGCTCCATACTTGTGGACACATCTGCTGCCTTAAAACACCCACAGGGCTGGCAAAAAACCCTTAAATCCAAGTCACCAAAGAGAGATCATGCCCAAAGGGCCCCGGAGATGCTGCCAGGGCTGGAGCCCCTCTGCTCTGGAGCCAGGCTGGCAGAGCTGGGGCTGCTCACCTGCGGAGGAGAAGGCTCCAGGCAGAGCTCAGAGCCCCTGGCAGGGCCTGAAGGGGCTCCAGGAGAGCTGCAGAGGGACTGGGGACAAGGCCTGCAGGGACAGCACCCAGGGAATGGCTCCCAGTGCCAGAGGGCAGGGCTGGATGGGATCTTGGGCAGGAATTGTTCCCTGGCAGGGGGGGCAGGCCCTGGCACAGGGTGCCCAGAGCAGCTGGGGCTGCCCCTGGATGCCTGGCAGTGCCCAAGGCCAGGCTGGACAGGGCTGGGAGCAGCCTGGGACAGTGGAAGGTGCCCCTGCCATGGCAGGGGGTGGGGTGGGATGGGCTTTGAGGTCTTTCCCAACCCAAACCTTTCTGGGATTTTGTGATTCTGTGGCTGAAAACTCCCATGGCACTGAGCTGAATTCAGTCTGCACGAGGGAGCTCCATCCTGACAGGGCTTGGCTTTGCCACCCTTCCAGTGCTCTGCCACCCTGAGGTGTGTGAGTTTTGGAGACACCCACGTGTCCATGCTGCTGGCAGGAGCCAAGCTGATTTTAAAATAACCCCATTTCCCAGCTACCCAAGTTAAGGCACGCTTTCCAATTGAGAAATGACAAAAATAGGAGCTACCTCCTCTCTCCATTAATACAGTTATTAAACTGAGTACAGATTAATTGTGCATTTTAATAACCCTGTGCATGAATATTCATAACACATTTCTTGCTCATGTTCTAATTAAAACATACTAATAGAATAAGATGTAGCTGTCAGACAGTAATTTTTTTTTTCCTCACAGTTTTCCTGCCACAGCCAAGAAGAGCTGATAGACAAGAGCTGTCCTAAGCTTCAGCAGGGATAAAAATAATTTAACCACATTTAGGCTCAGAAAAACCATCCTTAGTGCAGCAATGAGCCCTAGGAAAGGCTATGGACAAGTGTCCAGTGCACAGAGCCATGACAGCTGTTCCCATCCAGGAGGAACAGAAGCACTTTGGACACACAAGTCCAACAAGAAAACACAGGAGAGCGGCAGGAAAGGGGACCTGTTTTACCTAAAGGAGGACAGATTTACTTCAGATACTGGGAGGAAATTCTCCCCTGGGAGGGAGGGTGGGCAGGCCGTGGCACAGGGTGCCCAGAGCAGCTGGGGCTGCCCCTGCATCCCTGGCAGTGCCCAAGGCCAGGCTGGACAGGGCTTGGAGCAGCCTGGGACAGTGGAAGGTGTCCCTGCCATGGCAGGGGTGGCACTGGATGGGCTTTAATGTCCCTTTACCCCAAACTTTTCCAGGATTCTATGTAAAAGCATTAAAAGGGGGCAGGATTTTGTGATACCTCCCACATCCCACATCCCTCCCGCTCGGCTCCCAGCCTGTGCCTTCCAGCTGCCCTGGAGAGGCTGCCCTGGTTTCAACAACCAGAGCCCCCAAAGCCACCTGGGCACAGGGTCCTTGAGCCCTGAGCTCTGAACGCCCCAGCCTGAGCACAGCACTTGGAGATGGTGTGGGAGGGAATGAATGTGGCTCTGGAGGCAGCTCTGACCACCTGGACACCGCCAAGGACCCCACAACCTTTGTGTGAATGGGACAGGGTTAGGAGTTGGACTCTGTAGTCCTTGTGTGTCCCTCCCAGCTTGGGATATTCCAGGATTCCATGAGAAGTCTTTTAGAACAAGCTCAGTCTCTAACAATTGCCTTGCTCAAGGCAAAGCTCATGGGGTGTGCAGCCTCTCTGGATCCAGAGGACACGCAGGGATGGAAAACGGGATGTTCTGCTCCTGAACCCTCTCAGATACCATTTGTAAAGCAAATACAGAGTTTTTGCTCTTAGATCCTGTACCAAGAGATACCCTGAGGAGAACACGCAGTGCTGGAAAGCTGCAGTGCTGCAGGCTCAAATCATGGAATGGTTGGGTGGGAGGGCCCTCAAAGCCCATCCAGTGCCATCCCTGCCATGGCAGGGACGCCTTCTACTATCCCAAGCCAAATCCAACCTGGCCTGGGACACTTCCAGGAACCCAGGGGCAGCCCCAGCTGCCCTGGGCACCCTGTGCCAGGGCCTGCCCACCCTCACAGGGAGGAATTTCTGGGATTTCTTCCTGTGACTTGAAATGTCTCAAAGGCACCTTGTTTTCACTTGTCAGGAGGAGGAGGTAGAGAGGGACCCTCCCAGCAGCCCCAAGGGTGACACAGCTGGGGTCTCTGTGCTGCTGGAGCTGTGACTGAGCCAGGCTCAGCCTCTCCCTCTCCCTCCCCCCAGCCTCCACAATCTGCCCTCCCTAATCTGATTCCAGCAAAATCACTGGGCCAGGCTTTATTTTTTTAATTTTGTTTTTAAATTCTATTAAAAATATTTAGGCCAAATCCCTCCTGTGGCTGGAGGAGGTTTGGAAGCATCTGTAGCTGCCACGAAGGTCCATCTTCCATCCTCAAGAGAGACCACACAGTGCCCATGGCGAGGATCTGAGGAGCAGGAGGGAAATTCCAGCTCTGCAGCCACAGCACTGCCCGAGGGCTGGAGCAGGACAAGCATGTGGTGCAGCTGGGAGTAAAAACCCCAGAGGCAGCAGCTTTTCCAGCTCATGGAATACTTAGATCCAAGGAATGGTTTGGGTTGGAAGAAGCCTTAAAGACCATCTAGTTCCAGACACCCTGCCGATGGTTATTTAAGGCACAGAAGCCCTGCTCCCCAGCTGCCTCCCTCGGGGTGGGACAGCACAAGCCACCACAGGCACGGCCACCGGTGCCACCATAATTTGATTTGAAGCAGAGGTGACAGAAGGCTGCTTGATAAACACTTCCAAATTAAGCAGCTTTGTGTGCTAATCGCTCTGGCAATCAGCCCCACAGCAAAATCTCTGCTAAAAGGGATTGGAAATCAATAAAATTAGTTGACTAGTAATTAGCTTTAGTCCCAGGAAAACCAGCAAAGTTGTTTTTCCTGAGAAGAGTTTGCTCCACTAGGTGAGGAACAGCCCACCCCGGCACCCCCCAGGAAAGGCTCTGAGGTGCTGGCACAGCCCCTGCGAGAAGGGGGTGCTGGAAGCAGCTCCCAGAATTCCTGTTTATTTACCAGCCCCATCCACCCCAAATAGGAAAAAACAGCTGTGAGTGGAAGGCAGCCGGGAGCTGTTTACAGGACGTCGATTGTAGAGGGGACCATACAATTTGTTCACTTCCTTTTCCCGGTGCACGACAAAACAATTAAAATAAAAATAAGGGGGGGGCAGATAAAAAAACCCACCCTGAACACCTGGAGGGCAGCACAAGGTCCCTGGCAATGCCACCCTGGAGGGCTCTGCTCATGGGGCAGGGCAGGGGATGTTTTATCCCCTTCACTGCCGTGAAATGTGAGGTTGGACCAGAACTGACTGTTGGGACAGTGAGGCTCAGCTACTCTGCTGCCCTGGAAGCATCCAAGGCCAGGCTGCAGCACTCTGGGACACTGGAAGGTGTCCCTGCCATTGCAGGGGCCTGGAATGTGCTGCCACTTCCTGACCTGTCCAGCGGCATCAAATGGGCCAGGTGGCATTTCCCTCTGGGACAGGAGGCCAGCGAGGGCTGCAGCTGTGCCAGGGCTTGCCATGGAGCTCAGGGAAAGGTTCTTCCCCCCGAGGCTGCTGGGCACTGCCCAGGCTCCCCAGGGAATGCTCCCGGCCCCAAGGCTGCCAGGGCTCCAGGAGCTCTCGGGGGACTCAGGGTGGGGTTGTTGGGGTGCCTGTGCAGGGACAGGGGCTGCACTGATGATCCCTGAGGGTCCATTCCACTCAGGATACTCCAGGATTCCATAAACAGATGCTCTGGCCCAGGAGAGCCCAGTGACATCATCCCCCAGAGCAGGCGCCCCAGGGGGGACACACAGCACCCACATTAAACTCCCTGCACGATTTCTGGGGCAGATTCTGCCCCTTTATCTTTGGGATGGTGAATGAACCCAGAACCCAAAGCCATGACAGGCCCATCCACCCCGCACACAGCCCAGATCCAGGGAAGCACCTGCTGCCACAACCCCTCCCCAAATGCACACTCAGGGATAATTTTTGACTTCAAAAAGCTGATACCACCACTTCAGTGATTGTTAATTCCTCTGCTCAGCATCTCCTGCACTGTATTCCAGTTTGTCAGTTTCTGCACACACAGATGGGGTTTAGGAAGTGTTAGGGGCGGCGGAAAAACAGGAGAGAACCAGGGAAGGAGTGGGGGAAAATGATCCATTCCCCATTGGCTTTCCATGAGGGTAACTATGGGGAGAAACTGAACCTACACCAAAACCAAACAAAGCAAGAAAGAGGGGAAAAGAGTCAGAGAAGTACTTTAGTAACTCCTGCTCTTTTGGAAGATGCTCTGGCATCACTGAACCTGCTCTCAAAGGACAGGGCAGGCTCCCTGGCAGCCCCTGGGCTGGTTTTGGGGGTGCTGGTGTGGCATCCCAGAAACAGAATCCTGGAATGTCCTGAGTCAGAATGGATCCACAAGGACCACTGAGTCCACCTCCTGTCCCTGCTCAGGACACCCCAACAATCCCATCATGTGCAAAACCAGTAATAATTATATGCAACAATAAATGTACAAACCAGTGCCCAGCACAGGGGTGAGGAAGTTTTGGAAAAACCAACGAAACCCAACCAGCAAATTTGGCAATACTTCACTGTAGATACAAATCATATTTGCAAATGTAAAGAAAGGTCCCCACTGCATTTTATGGAGTGATTTCATGGTAATCAAAATAAAAGCTTGCCTTTAGTTTAAGTCACCATTATGGAAATTAATGACTCGGGCCAGCTGAAATCTCATCAAGGCCTTGAAAAACGACTGCACAGGGTGCCCATGGTGGCACTGGGTCACAGCCACCATCCCCTGTGCCGAGAACATGGCCAAGGACCTGACCCAGGGTGCCAAGGTTCACACCAGTAGTGAATTGTGGAAGAATGGGTCAGACTGGACAGGATTTACTAAACTCAAAAAATGGGGACGGACGGACGGACGGACGGATGGATGGATGGATGGATGGATGGATGGATGGATGGATGGATGATGGATGGATGGGAGCAGCCCTGGGGGGAAGGACTTGGGGTGCTGGTGGGTAAGAGGCCCAGCCTGCCCCGGCCATGGGCACTGACCCAGAAACCCCCCCTGTGCTGGGCTGAGCCCCCAGCGTGGGCAGCAGGGGAGGGGGGATTCTGCCCCTGTGCCCCTGTGCTCAGGTGAGAGCCCACCTGCAGAGCTGCCCCAGCCCTGGGGAACAGCAGCAGGAGGACGTGGAGCTGCTGGAGCCAGGCCAGAGGAGGCCCTGGAGATGCTGCAAGGGCTGGAGCCCCTCTGCTCTGGAGCCAGGCTGGCAGAGCTGGGGCTGCTCACCTGCAGAGGAGAAGGCTCCAGGGAGAGCTCAGAGCCCCTTCTCTCCCAGGAGAGTGGACAGGCCCTGGCACAGGGTGCCCAGAGCAGCTGGGGCTGCCCCTGCATCCCTGGCAGTGCCCGAGGCCAGGCTGGACAGGGCTTGGAGCAGCCTGGGACAGTGGAAGGTGTCCCTGCCATGGCAGGGGCTGGAGTGGGATGGGCTTTGAGGTCCCTTCCAGCCAAAGCCATTCTGGGATTCTGTGATAAAAATTCAGTAAGAAAAGTGAAGGCAGTGAGGCTTTTGGGCCTCCCAAATGCAGGGAAGATCCTGCTCCCTCCAGCAGGAAAGCCCCGAGAGCAGCAGCCAGTCCCTCTCCCAGCCCCTGGGAGAGCCAGCAAGATGCCACACGGAGAAAGAAAACAAACCTGTGACGACAACCAGAGGGAAGAAAATAAACTTTAAAGCTCAAAACACTTCCCCCAGCTGTAAAAACAAAGGCCAGCAGTGACCAAACATGAGCACAAAGGAGCGGCAGGAGAAGGGGATGGAGGATAACACAGTCAGGGCTTGATAAAGGTCATCAGCCTGCGGGATGAACCCACCGTGTCCCTTGTCCCCAGCCTCTTCAGGACAAACCTATCCTTGTCCCTCATCCCCAGCCTCCATCCCAGCCTGACAGCCCTGCAAGAAGCAGGATGTCAACGAGGGTCCAAGGGACAATAGTGCAGGGAAACAGACCAAGAATAACACTGGGCTGAGTCAGACCCACAACAGGTGTCAGAGGAGACGCCGCTCTTCACTGTCCCGCGGATCATTTGTGTTCTGGAGGGGCAGCTCTGCTCCCTCTGTGCAACCAAAACAGAGACCCAAGGTGAGGTGACAGTGGGGACACAGCCAGGCTGGCCAGCCCTGTGGTGCCACTGCACTGTGACAGGGTGGGTGACAGGGACCACAGAAGCTGGGAGAGAACAAAGGGATGTCTCAAAGCTCTGGAAGTAGCTCCTCCACAAGGACGTGGCCGGACCCAAACCTGTGGTACCCCCTGTACAGGAAGGTGTCACACAGCACAGTGTCTGTCTTTACAGAATCATGGAGAGGTTTGGGTTGGAAGGGATGCTGAAGCTCATCCCATTCCACCAAGCCATGGCAGGGACACCTTCCACTGTCCCAGGCTGCTCCAAGCCCTGTCCAGCCTGGCCTTGGGCACTGCCAGGGATCCAGGGGCAGCCCCAGCTGCTCTGGGCACCCTGTGCCAGGGCCTGCCCACCCTGCCAGGGAACAATTCCTGCCCAAGATCCCATCCAGCCCTGCCCTCTGGCACTGGGAGCCATTCCCTGGGTGCTGTCCCTGCAGGCCTTGTCCCCAGTCCCTCTGCAGCTCTCCTGGAGCCCCTTCAGGCCCTGCCAGGGGCTCTGAGCTCTCCTGGAGCCTTCTCCTCTGCAGGTGAGCAGCCCCAGCTCTGCCAGCCTGGCTCCAGAGCAGAGGGGCTCCAGCCCTTGCAGCATCTCCGGGGCCTCCTCTGGCCTGGCTCCAGCAGCTCCACGTCCTCCTGCTGCTGTTCCCCAGGGCTGGGGCAGCTCTGCAGGTGGGCTCTCACCTGAGCACAGGGGCACAGGGGCAGAATCCCCCCTCCCCTGCTGCCCACGCTGGGGGCTCAGCCCAGCACAGGGGGGGTTTCTGGGTCAGTGCCCATGGCCGGGGCAGGCTGAGCCTCTCACCCACCAACACCCCAAGCCCTTCTCCCCAGGGCTGCTCCTGATCCGTTCTCCCATAAACACACACACAGCCCTATGAAGAACCTTCCTTATTTCTGCTTCACACACATTCTACAGCATCAACCCATTTGCTACCACAAAACAATTGAAATTCAGGAGATATGGGGTAATTCCCAAAGCCAGGGGTTACATTCCATTAAACAGAAAGCTTCAGGAGAAGGCTGATTGTAAATCCACATCCTGGTTTTTCCAGGTCATTTATTGCACACTCACGGCAGGGCAGACACTCCACACTCACACGTGGATTGCTGTCCAAAGAGACAAAACTCATTCTGCTGAGTGAACAGAGAACTCAGCAGCCTGAAGGCAGCAAGGAGTGAAACACACCGGGTCCCCCGGGGCACTCTCGGTGACCTCTGGTGTTCCTCCAGCCATGGGGTGTTTTGCACACCCCCACCGATGCACAGAGGAGCTGCAACACCCCCACTCACTCCACTTAGCAGCAGCCACCTCTGCTTCCGCTGTGATTTGCATCTTTCCAAGTATTGTTTAATTTGCAATGTAAAATCAAATTACAGCCGCAGAGATGCAACCGGAACACTGGGGAACAGAAATCTTCTCCCACTTGGTTTCCATTACTCACCAAGAAGACGAATGGGGACAGAGGCTTGTTTACTTACAAGTGACCAAAAAAACCCCCAGAAGTTTGCCAGAGAGGCATTTGAGATCAAACAGGCAGGCAGTGCCAGCCGTGTGTACGTGAGCCCTCCCAGCCCTGCACTGCTGCAGCCCCACAGGTAGGGAGGCCAGGGGCTGTTAAAAATTAGACAAATTAAGGATGGCTTCCAAATAATGTGGAAATTATGCGGGGAAGTGGCCAAACACACGTACACCCCACCAGGGTGGCCTTGGCAGTTTGTTTGTGAGCCTCCTCTCAGCGGGGAGAGGGATGGTGGGGAATGACTTGTGCACTAATGCACGAGTCCCTGTGAGCTTCCTCGGGGAAAACAGACCCCAAAGGGGTGAGGGAGACAGCCAGGGGTGGTTATTCCAAGCAGGGGCTGTGATCCTGTGATCCTGCGGGGTGCTGGGCCCCTGTGGATGCCCTTGGAGCGCAGGATGCGGCCGTGGCCCGAGAGCCAGCACTGGCCCAGACGATGATTCAGCCCACAGGAAGGATCATCTCAGAAGAATTGCTGGACACAATGAGGAAAACTTTCCCAAACAAAGCGTTCTCAGCACCACCTGCCTCCCTCCCTCAGCCCCGGCTCCTGCTCGAGAGTAACCTCGAGGCTCTGGTCACCACAACAAAAGTCGGTGTTTTTGTTTTCCCCTTTCCCAAGGTGAGTGTTCCTGGGGCACAGCGGGCTCAGGATTCCATTCTGGCCCCCGAGAGCAACGCAGAAGCTGCCAACAAAGCCCCTGGCCACGTCCAGTTACAGCCAGCAACCCCAGGGCTGCAAACTTCAGGAGCTGGATATACCCAAAATATACAAGCCAGGCTTCTTAAGGAATCCCTAAAGCAAATCCATGGGTCAGAGCACACCAGGTGCAGAGTTTTGGGGATAACTGCATGTACAGCCAAGGAGCTCTCCCTCCCAGACAGCAGCTCTTACAGAATTTGGTCCATGTGACACCACACAGTGAGGTATTTACCTGAAGAACAATTTAAAGACAGATGTGACCTATTTAGAGCTCTGCCAAATATTTCTGTAATTGAATAGACCATTGATTATTTAAATTGCATTAAAAAGGACTGAATTCAATCCACTTGCTTCGACAAAGCACCATTTCCATGAACCACAACTCTTCTTTCCCCTCTTTAAACATAAATACTTCAAGATGTTCAGTTGTCCCTTGCCCTGAAAGGATCCACATCTTTGTATAACCGTACCCCATGCCCTAAATTCCCCTTGTAGCCCTAAAGCCAGAAGGACAAGTCACAGGAAGAGTTTGCCTGAAGACAAATCCCAACCCATCAGCTCTAAGGCTCCCAAGGCTTACGGTGTGTTATGGGGCAGGGCCATCAGCCCCCGTGACCTTGGCAGGAGTCACTGCTGCATGGCACTGTGGGTTCAGGCTGCCAATCAGCCCTCCAGACCTTGTCTGCCACACACTGCTCAGGGGACAACAAAAAGTTGCTCCAGCCCCTCGTGCCCTCATCCCCTTGTCCCTAAATCCAGCTCCAACGCACATTTCCAAGCAGTGCCTAGGCAGGGATTACGGGAGCTGGTGGGGAGGAAGGTTTTATAAATGTCAGTGTGTCACCTGGGACGCAGAGAAGGGCTTGGGGCAGCCCCAGGGAGAGGACAGGACAGAGCCAAGGGCAGCCTGGATCCAGCCCGGGTGTGATGGATCGTGGTGGCACCAGCTCTGGCTGGCACATCCCACCCTCGGCAGGTGCTGCCAGGCTCCTCCTGCCCTGCGAGAGGCGGGCAGTGCACGGCTGGGGGAGCAAAGGGAGCCCACCCTCACCATCCCTGCAGGCTGGGCACCGACTGCACGGCTGGGGGAGCAAAGGGAGCCCACCCTCACCATCCCTGCAGGCTGGGCACCGACTGCACGGCTGGGGGAGCAAAGGGAGCCCACCCTCACCACCCCTGCAGGCTGGGCACCGACTGCACGGCTGGGGGAGCAAAGGGAGCCCACCCTCACCATCCCTGCAGGCTGGGCACCGACTGCCCCTGGGCAAACGGTGGCACGGGGGAGGTGCCAGTAGATGGCACTCAATGAGTAGCACGGATCCTCCTCTTTCCCAGGACTAACCAGCACCGTTCTCCTCCCTGCACATTTCAAACCATTTCCTGTGTGCAGCTTTGGCATCACTCAACAGCGGCTGGCAGGAGCTGGTGCTCCTTGGTCTCATCCCTTGTGCTGGGCAATAAAAAAAGGCCTGAAAAAACCTCACTGCCCAGCCCCTTGGAAGCCCCGGAGATGTCAGGAAAGCAGATTTTATGATTTTTATTGACATCTCTCACGTTACACTGACCATTGTCTGGGCTGTGGATAGGTGACTCCGGGAAGGGGGGAGGCAGATTCCCTTCCCTGCTCCACAGCCAGTGTGGCAAACCCACAGCAGCATCAGCCTGGCCTCACAGCCCATCCCAGCCCCTCCAGGGCTCCCTGCTGCTCAGAACAAGCTGAAGACAAAAAGAGACCCATTAGATTATCTTGTCTGTGTCTCTTCTACATGAGGCTTCGATTTCTGGTGCTTTTGTCAAGCCAAGCACTAACACTCCTTATCAGGAATCCTAATACAACTGTCTAGGAAAATTGACCATTAACAAGCTCCTCTGATATTTGCTCAAAGATTGCTTTCTTTTAACTATCAAATAAATGTTTTCCTACATGAACAAATAGAGCTGCAGCAGCTAAAAACCTGGAGCTGCCGTTTGCTGGGATGGTGAGAGCTGAGCTCACCACTGTGGATAAGAAGCTGCTGTTTTGAAGGAAAGTGGCTGCATTTTGCAAATGCAAGTTTGAAACAAAAAAAAAATTAAAAATTATATGTATAAAAATGAGAATGAGAAAAAAACGCACACCATTCTCAGGCTAGTGCTGCAAGGAAAACAAAGACCAAAGTCATCCCCAAATGCCTGGACTGCCTCCAGCATGTGAGCTCTGCTGGCAGCTCCACCTCTGCTCTGGGGACACCCAGGGCTATGCTGGCCCCTGACAAAGCTCCCTCCAGATGCTCACTGCACCAGGCTCCTGAGTGGCTCAGGAAAGGGGCCTTCCCACCCTGCACTTCTCTTGAGCGAGTTCTGGGCTTGCTGGACTTTCCAGGGTCTGCTGAACACGTAAGGCAGCAGGAAACCCAAAGAAAATCGGTTCCCCATTTGGAGCACAACGTGCCCTAGAAGCCCCCAAGATGGGGCAGGCCAGGATAGACGGGAAGAGGAAGATCTCAGCTGGCAGCTGGTTTGCAAAACCACAGCCCCACACCTTTGCCTCTCAGAGCACCGGCACTGTGCCACCATGGCACAGGGAGCAGGGCCAGGCTGGAGGGAATAAATTGCCCTGGCTGCTCCCACCAGAGCCCTCAACTCTCGACAGAATCAAGGGAAAACAAGCTGTTATCAATCTCTCTGGTGCCCGGGATCCACCACACTCTGGGCTTGTTCATCCAGCTCCTGCCCACACTGCTGTGGTCAGGGCGAGGAGCACACACCAACCTCTGCTCACCTTGGGCACAGAGCTTGAACTCCCTCAGAGTCCCACAACTGGTGGGTTGGAAAGGACCTTAAAGCTTATCTTATTGCACATCCTGCCATGGGTAGGGACACCTTCCACTATGCTAGGGGGCCCATGGGAATCTGCTCCTGGGCTTACACAGCTCTGTCCACCCTGCAATTCCCCCTGATCTTACAGCATCCCAAAGCCTCAGCTGCTCCTTGGCATGCCAGAGAGTGCCCAGCCTGCGCCCAGGATGCTGTCTGACCTACACACACGCCCATGTTTATTTAAACTCAGAGGTGCAGCTTTCCCAAGGTGTCCCTGTACCCCACCTCTGTTCAAAGCAGGCACCTCATGCAGCAGTGATTCAGACTAAGTGGTTCCTCTTAAGTTACAACTCCACACACAAAAAGCTCCAATCAAAGCCTGACCACCTCCAGGGAGCTGTGCCTTCTTTGATTCATATCTAAAACCACCTGAAATAAAAACCATCCCACGAGCCCCTTGTAAGGCAAGGAAACCCCACACCCAGGCCGTGTCACCACAGCAATTAACAATACAGCAATTAACTCACAGTGTGGGGGCCATGGGCGACCCTACACAGGACACCCTCAGCTGCCACCTGAACTTGGTGCTGTGTCCCCAACCTACAGACCCCTCTCCTCCTGCAGCCCTGCCCTGGTCACAGCTGTAACAGGTTTAGGGGACTTAGACACACACAATGGGCAGGCAGCAGACAAAGCCGAGCTGTTCCCGCTCCCAAAAAGGGTTGGGTGTCCTCAAGAAGCTTTAAGGCTCTCAGTTCCTGCCCAACAGCACCAAAACGTACTCAGAACATGAGGAAGAAGATCCCTGCACAATTCCAGCCTGCCCCTCCACAGCCCACCTGCCACCCAATCCCTCTAGAGTTCAACTCCCAGCCAACACACTACAAACCACCCTTCCCACTCCATCCTTCCACCCTTTACCCAAACATCCTGCCAGCTGTGTGGCAGGAGCACGTACCCCTGGACAGCTCGTTCTGGGCTGCCATGTCCCGAGCTGCGGCCGTGAGGAGCCGGTCCCTGCGCCGAGCGCTCCAGCCCAGCCCCGGGAGGGAGGAGCAGCTCCCGGGGCTTCTGTCCTGTCCTGCCCACCACTGCCTGCCTTTGTCTGGGGACTGCAGAGAGTTCACTGCTGGGACAGGCAGAGGCAGGGAAAGGAAAGTTAATGAAGTTTATGGCGTGGATCAGGTTTACCAGGGAGTTTATGAAGCGCTGCCTGGAGAGCAAAGAGCAAATGGACAGCATCTCTTCTAGAGCAGGATTGCTCCTAGGGAGCCCTGGAAAAAAAATCACCCAAGGACTTCAGTCATGCTCTGATCCACAAATGAGGGTGGGCAGGCCCTGGCACAGGGTGCCCAGAGCAGCTGGGGCTGCCCCTGCATCCCTGGCAGTGCCCAAGGCCAGGCTGGACAGGGCTTGGAGCAGCCTGGGACAGTGGAAGGTGTCCCTGCCATGGCAGGGGTGGCACTGGATGATCCCTAAGGTCTCTTCCAGCCCAAAGCACTCTGTGACCCCATGATGTTCTCTTCTTGTTATTTCCTTGCCAGGAGCCCTTTAAAGGCCAGGTCAGCACCAGTGCTGCAGCTGGAGCAGTTTTTGCCCTCTCACAAAAGCCACCTCCACCCAATCCTGCACTGCTCTGCCACGGTGATCCAGGGACTCCTCTGGCACAACCCTGGGCACTGGTTATTGTTTGGCTTTCCTTTATCTGCAGATCTCAAAGCATTTTGTAAATGTTAAACCTCAAAGCCTCTCCAGGGAACAAAACTCTTTCTGCTATTGTACAGATAGAGAGACTTGCCCAAAAATGAGGGCAGAGCTAAGGGAGGCAGCAGAGCCCAGAGCTGAGCCAGCTCAGCTTTTTATTGCCACGAAGTACAGTGGCACAGATTATCCCTGGAAGAGCTGCATGGACAAACACAGCTCCTGGGAGAAGCACTCACTCTCCAGGTGGGAAAGCCTGGCATGATGGAGCACCCAAAAATTTATTTACAACTGGTGCTCCAAACCACAACGTCTCACTCATCTTTCAGTTTTCTTTTTTGGGTTAAAAAAAAAAAAAAAAAAAAAAAGAAGAAAAAAAAAAAACAGTTCTATAGTTTCAACTTTTTAGAAAATTATTTAAAGAATACAGAACAAAAAACCACAATGATTTTAAAAATACAAAGCAAGCTGGGGGAGAAGGGCTCTTCTCTATTTCTGAGCTGACCCAGGAGGGCTGGGCAGGGCAGGGAGCTGGGGGACATGCTCCTGCCTGGCTCTCAGCTCCTGCTGCCCGTGGGGGCTGTAGGGACCTCCCCATCTTTTCACCCAGCTTTATTTCCCATGAATTTCAATTTAATGAACCTGAGGGCCAGCAGGAATTGGGAATTCAGTGCCACCCAGTGCTTTGCCCAGTGCTGCAGGGAAACTGCAGTGAGCCAGAGGGGATGGAACTGTAGCAGCACTTTACTTGGGACATCACTCAGCGCCTGTAAGCTCCAGCTCTGGGAGAAACCCCAAATCACTGAGTGTCTGGGATGGGAAGGAGCCAGCACAAGGTGCCCTGGCAGCTGGAAAACATCACAGGAATGAAGACAAGCAGCAGCAGGAGCAGCCCAGCACAGGCACCCTCTGGGATGCACAAACTGCTTCGCTCGGGCTGTAAGGGTGCTGGGAGCAGCTCCCTCGGGAAGCAGGTGAAGTGCCAGGCCTAGGGAACCTCCGGTGGTGACTAAAACAGCAACCAAAGAGAAGCCCAGAAGTTTGCTGTGAACTCATGATTCCAGACATCACTTCCCTGGGATGCCTCAATTCCCAGACCCTTCTCAGAGGGTCTCTCCCTCAAGCCCAGGGTCTCAGGGGACAGACACTCCTCCAGTTTCTGACCTACACATGGTGCTCTGCACCACAGGAAACCTGGAAGAGCAGAACCGGCCATGAAGAAGGCATGGAGTGACAGGACAAGGAGGAATGGCTTCCCACTGCTGCAGGGCAGGGTTAGATGTGATTTTGGGAAGAAATTCTCCCCTGGCAGGGTGGGCAGGCCCTGGCACAGGGTGCCCAGAGCAGCTGGGGCTGCCCCTGGATCCCTGAAGTGTCCCAGGCCAGGCTGGACAGGGCTTGGAGGAACCTGGGGTAGTGGAAGGTGTCCCTGCCCATGGGAGGAGGTGGCACTGCATGAGCTTTGAGGTCCCTTTTGTCCCAAACCAGTCTGGAATTTAGTGAAGAGCATGCAAAAACCCCACAGGACAGAATTCAGGACTCATCTTCCACTCCAAGCTGCTCAGATCCAAGTGGTGCTTCCAGCATGACAGAACTCCACTTGGATCAACCTCACGCTTCCCTGCGGAGCCAGGCAGTTCCTGGAAAGTCAGTGCAGGGAAGCAACACCTCAGTACCACGAGCCCTGCAAAGGGGGGTCACCAGAACTGCCAGCCTCTTCCAGGGTTCCCCTGCAGCTTGGGAAGGAGCCAGAGCTGGAGGGGACACGAGGCAGCTCTTGGTGACCCACGGGGAGAGGCCGGGCAGAGATTTCAAGGCACCTCGGCCAGAAACAGCAGCTTAACATTCAACAAACCCCAAGTTCTGAGTTCTGAACTGATGGAAACCGAGAGGACCTGAGCAGGGGCTCTGCTGCCCACAAGGCAGCCCAGGCTCCTTCCCCTTCAGCTGTTTCACCCCCCGTTGCTTCTGCAGCCCCAACCTCAGAGGCTGCTCCTTACATCACTGCCAGGCTGCAGACAGTGAAGGGAGCACAGCTGGGACGGGCACCACTGAGGCCCCACACTTGGCCAAAAGGGAATTGGATTCCACCAAACCCAAATCAGGCGTCTCAGGCGTGAAGGTCAAGCAAGAAGGTGCAAAGTGGAGCTGTCTGGGTGAGGAGAAGCTGTGGATGGCAGCCTCGGGGCACGGGGGATGCTCCCCAAGGAAGTTCAACATGCAGGACCCCCAGAGGTTCAGAATGGCTCAGCTGGCCAAACCCACCCTGCCCTTTCTCTCCATCCTGCACCTTCACTCCCCACTGATTTCCATGGAAGTGCTTAATTAATTAATTAAAGTGGTGATGGCTGCTGGGCTTCATGATACCAACAGCACGTGGGTGGGCAAAGAGAAGGGGGACAAGAACCAGGACAGCTCCAGGGTTTGGGGCAAACACTGCCCAGATGGGACCACTGTCCCTGGGAGAGCAGCCACACACCTAAGGACAGGGGCCCAGGACCCGCTCCTTCCACACCCACCAGTGCCACATCCCCAAGGCTGGCTGTGCCAGCATGGAGATGGCTTTTGCTCTGCACATCCCTGGGCTCAGGGGATACCTTTGGATTGCCCAAGGGACCCCTCACAGAGGCAGAGACAACAAGGCTGACCCAGAGCTCGATGGTGCAATCCCAACCCTGCTCCTGGCACGCACCTCCCATCCCAAAGCATCCACAGGGTGACAGCCCTGCCAATAATGGCACAGCCAGAGCCTCCTGCCTCAGTGCCCAGCACCTCCGAGGCCAGAGAGCCTCTCATGCCATGGGAAGGTGCCCCAGCCCTCCCGCGGCACAGCCGCCAGCCTTTCCTGGGAGAGATTTTAGAGTTAAAGCAACACCGGTAGTGGGATTGTCAGCAGCACAAATGCACAATCAGGAGGGGAAGATGTGGGGGGAAAGCATCCAACTGGCAAATATAATACTTGGAAGGAAAAGTAGATTTTTAAAAAAATAAAAAATGAGGGGGTGGCAAAAAAAAAATCTCAGGAAGTCATCTAGTCATTCCTGCTCTTTGCAGAAACAATAGACTCGGGATGCTGGCTAAGTTATAAATAATCCTGCTGGCTACACAACACAAATCCAAGACAGGAGCAGGGTAACTATCAGCTCCATGGAAAGTGAGTCACTACCTTCTTACAGCATTCCCAAAAAGGGAAAACACCACGGCCCCATTCCCGCTCTGCTCCATCAGCCAGGACCTCATCCCGAGGGCCGGAGCAGCTCGGTGACACAAGGTGGTGACACAATGTGTGACACCCTGAGCCACAGCAAGCTCCAGCAGCAGCGAGGCTGAGCCCAGAGCAGAGCAGGACACACAACCTGACACTCACAGAATCCCGGCATATCCTGAGCTGGAAGGGACCCCCAGGGATGATCAGCCCAGCCCCTGTCCCTGCACAGGCACCCCAACACCCCCACCCTGAGCCCCCCTGGCAGCGCTGTCCAAACGCTCCTGGAGCTCTGGCAGCCTTGGGGCCGGGAGCATTCCCAGCAGCCTCGGGGGGAAGAACCTTTCCCTCAGCTCCATGGCAAGCCCTGGCACAGCTGCAGCCCTCGCTGGCCTCCTGTCCCTGTCCCAGAGCAGAGCTCAGCCCCTGGCCCTGTGCCTGCCCTGGGGAGGAGCTGCAGCCCCGAGGAGCCTCCCCTCAGTCTCCTGTGCTCCAGCTGAACGAGCCGAATGCCCTCAGCTGCTCCTCAGCCCCTTCCCCAGCTCCGTGTCCCTCCTTTGGGCACTCTCCAACAGCTTTGGGTCCTTCTGACACTGTGGGATCAGTGGCAAGAAAGCTCAAATTGGGGAAAATAATGGGAAGCCACCAACTCCACAACATCCTTCTCTTTTTAGAAAGGAAGTTGCCATTGTGAGATGCTTTGGCTGAGCTGTTTTCCAGATCCCTCCTCTGAACCTGAGAGCAAGCACAGAGATGAGCAAAGCCAACACGCCTCAAGATGCTGCCAGAACTGCCCCAGGAAGGGGGGGTGTGCCAGGGCCTGTGCCCCAAACACAGCCCTGCTGGAGAGACACTGCCCCTCTGGCCTGGCAGCTCTCAGAGCAAAGGGAACTTGCACCTTTTTGGGCACCCAGAACATCTTTGTCACTTCTCTGTGCTTGTGGCCGACCAGGACACGGAGCACAGAGGGAAGCACCCAGGACCACGGCTGTCCCTGCATGGCCACAGCCCCCAGGAGCCCTCATGTCAAGAGCAGAACATGGAATCAAGGAATGGTTTGGGTGGAAAGAGACCTCAAAGCCCATTTCACTCCACCCCTTCCACTATTCCAGGGTGCCCTGTTCAACCTGGCCTTGGAAATTTCTATGGATGGAGAGCCCCCAGCCTCTCTGAGTAACTGATAAAGGGAAAGAGCTTCCCAACTGGAGACTTGGAAGTGACATAAGTTCTTCTTTCTTTAAAAAAAAAAAAAAAAAAAAGAAGCTTCCTGACTTGTTATTCCATTACCCAAATCTGGAAATGTAATCATATTAGTTCAGCTGCATTAACACAACAAAAAACCCCAACAAAAACTGTCTTAAAAATTGAATTGATCTCCAAGGAGTGAAGAGAAAGGAGAACAAAAGTCAGAAACCCAAAGCAAGCAGCTCCCCCTGCGAGCACCATGGCCAGCCCAAGACACTCTCCGACGACAGATTCACAGAGGATATGAAATAATCAGGATGTGATGTGATTTTTAAGAGCTTTTTTTGCCAGGTAGGTGAGGTAAAAGGTCAGTAAGAACCATGTGAGCACACCCAGCTCAGCAACGTAATGCTGAGTTTGTCAGAGCTTAACTCAGCTTAAACAGACCTCAGTCAAGGGGAAAAATCCAGCCTCGAGCCAAGTGGGAAGTCCAGGCAGCTCAGAGGGACTGTGGGGATGTGCAGAGTTGGCTCAGCAATCCTCTGACTCCCAAAGCCTTCAGCAGCCCAAGCAGCAGCAAAGCCCTGCTCCTGTTCTCTGGTACCTGGGGAGCACTGCCCAAACCTTCCTGTGTGGGAAGGGGCTTGGAGCAGCCACTGCTCCAGCTGAAGGGAAAAACCAAAGAGCCTCAATCCCCATCCTGGGAGCTGCAGCCGGGGCCCTTTCAGGGAGCAGCAGGAGCAATGTGAGGGGCTCCTGCTCAAACCCACCTGATGGGCTGGGAAAATGTACTGAATGCCACCTGGTTTGTGATGAAAGGGACCTCTAAGCCCATCCAGTCCCACCTCCGACCTTGGTGGAGAACCTTCCACTGTTCCAGGCTGCTCCAAGCCCTGTCCAGCCTGGCCTTGGGCACTGCCAGGGATCCAGGGGCAGCCCCAGCTGCTCTGGGCACCCTGTGCCAGGGCCTGCCCACCCTGCCAGGGAACAATTCCTGCCCAAGATCCCATCCAGCCCTGCCCTCTGGCACTGGGAGCCATTCCCTGGGTCCTGTCCCTCCATCCCTTGTCCCCAGTCCCTCTGCAGCTCTCCTGGAGCCCCTTCAGGCCCTGCCAGGGGCTCTGAGCTCTGCCTGGAGCCTTCTCCTCTGCAGGTGAGCAGCCCCAGCTCTGCCAGCCTGGCTCCAGAGCAGAGGGGCTCCAGCCCTTGCAGCATCTCCGGGGCCTCCTCTGGCCTGGCTCCAGCAGCTCCACGTCCTCCTGCTGCTGTTCCCCAGGGCTGGGGCAGCTCTGCAGGTGGGCTCTCACCTGAGCACAGGGGCAGAATCCCCCCTCCCCTGCTGCCCACGCTGGGGGCTCAGCCCAGGACACAGCCAGGAGCGGAGCTGCCACCAAAGACAAGTTGCTGAGAGTAAATCTAATCCCTCTCCCTTGTGGGGCTGGAGCTCCAGCACCTCACAGGCCTTGCAATGACCACCCAGCCAGACAAATCCAGCTTGGGATGGAAGGTGTGAACACTTTGAACCATGAGACAAGAAATGAAGGAACCCTGCTTTAATTTTTTTTTTTCAAAAAGGGAAAAAAAACCCAACCAACCATATGTGATGGGGAGGCACATCCACCTTCCCACAGCTTTTTGGGCCATTCATCATTTGGATAAAATCCAGTTTCCCATTGAAATTCAGCTGGACTTTCAAATGCAAATCCGAGGAGGAGAGCAACATATGGTAGAGGTTAGTGCGTATTTTTCCTAATTAGATGGCAAACTGCTGCTTTGTGTAACAATGTTAACAGGGCAGGAGGAGCCTTTGCAAGGGAGACCACATCACTGCAGAATAAAATGTCCCAGAAAGCAGAAGGGGCCCAGGCCACCCCCGCTCTCAGGGAAGGTCACGCACTCACCACCACCAGGATGGGTTTTGTCACTTGTCAAAAGTGAGATTTGTCCCCCCAGCTTGGGAGAGATGAGACTGAAAGGTAAGAGAGAGTGTTGGCAACACCAGTGACCCCAAGGTTTGTCCGGAAGGACTTTGGCTTCTTCCAGGTCAGGTTGTCCCCAGGGGTGGCCCTGGATGCTACATGCACCTGGGAGGGCTTTTGGAGGGGGAAAATATTACCAACTCCTTACCCGAGGGGCCAGGGATGAAGGAATGATGGGCAGAAGATGCTTCAGAACTCCCTGAGAAGGGGAGGAACAGCTCTGCTTCGAGCAGTGCCCAGCAAGCCACCACCAAATGCACCCCAGGAGAGGCAAGTGCCACCACCAGGGGTGACCCCAGACATTGCTGGCCACAGCCAGTGCCCACAGACAGGACGTCACCCACTCTCCTGGAAGGTTATTCCCAGCTAGGACAAGTCAAGGCTTATGGATAACTGTCCCTTGCCCTGCTTGGTCCCAAAAAAGCCACCTCCTCATGTCCCTATGTGCTGGAGGCTGCCCTCCCTCCCAGCCCTGGCCCCAGAGGCTCTGATACAAAGCTCATTTGTTTATTTTCAGTCCCTGTCTAACCAGGCAAACTCCCCTGCTAGAAAAAGCTTATGCCACATTAACTTCACCTCCTTCTTACTCCTGACGCAATCCCCAGCTAAATTTAGAGGAAGACATTGCCTGAGGTCACTTTGGAGGTGGGGATGTGCTTCCCAGGTTTCACAGGCAGATGGACAGTGTTTTTTAGATTTTTCTCCCTGCTGGCTTTGGAGCTGGGCCTACCTGGCGAGTTAATTGAAAAATTCAGGATTAAAAAATGAGGGCAGATGTCCTGGACTGTCTCTTTCCCTTCTTTACTGGGGGAGTGAGGCACTGGAGGCAACTTCCCTCCAGAAATATTAATCAGGGTAGGGAGAAGAGCATCCAGACAGCCACTGCAGGAACTCTCAAAAGCTGAACCAAGAAATCTTCTCTCACAGCTCAAATTTTCCCTTTCTGACTTTGTTCAGATGTACTTTCACCCTGCAAGACAGGGCCAGGCAGATGAGGATCTCTGCAACCCATTGGCAAAATCCTCATCCTCCATCCTCCCCCAACCCGAGGCAAATCCCTGTTTGGATGGCAAAGACAGAATGGCCACAGTAGCTGCTCCTGGGGAACGCACTGCCACCAGTTTGAATCCTGCCCAGGAGTTGGATTCTCTGGCAGAAAAACCACAAACAGTGCCACACCTGCGGGCACAATGACATCTGTGGGCACTGCATTGCTGTGATGGGGGGGTTGGCCTAGCCCCCACTGGGGAGCATTATGGGGGTTCTGTCCCCTGTCTGTCCCCCACATGGGCTCTCTGCTGTCACACAGCCCCATTCTGGGGCCCTGAGAGCGCCGAGCCTGGATTGCCTCAGGTGATCCCCGATCCTCAGCCGTGCTCCCAGGCCCCTGTACAATTACACATTCAGCACCACAATGTATTTCAAACTGTATTTCATGCCTCATTTGGCAACAAAATTAATTAAACTCTAAGTCACCACTGAAGGAGTGCAGCACCTCTTCCCTCAGTGGAAGTAAAACTCAATTTGTTTAAGCTAATGTGCTAATCAAAGCTTGCCAGGTATTTGGGGACCTCCCGGCACAGGGGGCTCTAAAGTGTGCACAGGATGGGTTCTGCTCGGAGGGGACCAGGCACTGACTGTCCAAGCACAGGGCCAGGGAGCAGCCTCTGAAAGAGCTTGGATTTCCTAAAATGCAATCCCTCCCCAGCAGTGCCAGGCACCTGCAGCAAGGCCAACTTATCATCCCAGGCCTTCGAGGGTCTGGGAGCTGCCCACTAGCTGGAAATCACAGAGTCCTGGAACATCCTGAGCTGGAAGGGACCCACTGGTCCATGAGTGCAGCCCGTGTCCCTGCACAGGCACCCCAACAACCCCAGCCTGAGCCCCCCTGGCAGCGCTGTCCAAACGCTCCTGGAGCTCTGGCAGCCTTGGGGCCGGGAGCATTCCCTGGGGAGCCTGGGCAGTGCCCAGCAGCCTCGGGGGGAAGAACCTTTCCCTGAGCTCCATGGCAAGCCCTGGCACAGCTGCAGCCCTTGCTGGCCTCCTGTCCCTGTCCCAGAGCAGAGCTCAGCCCCTGGCCCTGTGCCTCCCCTGGGGAGAAGGGGCACCCAGAGGATCACTGCCATCCTGCCTTCCCAGGCTGATCAGATTGAGGCTGCTGCATGGATCCAGCTGGGCTTGGGATGTGCCAGGGAAACCACAGCACCTGTCCCTGGCACTGCCCAGGTCCCTCGTCCTGGCCACACAGGAACTGGTGGGCAATTCAGTGCCCCCACTCCCAGCTGTTGGAGGTGCTGGGAGAGGGCAGGATATCGCAGCCCAGACAGATGGGAATCCAACAGGCAGACAGAACCATAGAGTGATTAGAGCTGGAGGAACCTTAAAGCTCATTGCCACCCCCTGCCATGGCAGGGACACCTTCCACTGTCCCAGGCTGCTCCAAGCCCTGTCCAGCCTGGCCTTGGGCACTGCCAGGGATCCAGGGGCAGCCCCAGCTGCTCTGGGCACCCTGTGCCAGGGCCTGCCCACCCTGCCAGGGAACAATTCCTAATTCCCAAGATCCCATCCAGCCCTGCCCTCTGGCACTGGGAGCCATTCCCTGGGTGCTGTCCCTGCAGGCCTTGTCCCCAGTCCCTCTGCAGCTCTCCTGGAGCCCCTTCAGGCCCTGCCAGGGGCTCTGAGCTCTCCCTGGAGCCTTCTCCTCTGCAGGTGAGCAGCCCCAGCTCTGCCAGCCTGGCTCCAGAGCAGAGGGGCTCCAGCCCTTGCAGCATCTCAGTGGTCTCCTCTCCACTTGATGTGGGTAAACGTTTTGACATCTCAGAGACAGCTCTATTGTCCCTACATCCACCACAGCCTCTCCCCGGGCTCCCTCCCTTCCCATGATGGAAATGGCCCTGGGTGAATCCTGCACCCAGAGCAGGGAGCACAGGCTGGGCAGGAGTGAAGAGGATCCTCTCTAGGCCACCAAGACAACAGAGACAAGAGTCAGGAACCAGGTATTTACAGGGTCTTTCAGTTGTGTGCATTGGGGAATGTAGGGCCAGGTGAGAGATGAGGCCCTCCAGAGTAACAAAATAGCACTCTGCACTAAATCCACCCCCTTAAGACACCCATTTGTTGTCCCTAATTAAAAATACTGCTAATAATTGCAATTTGAGTGTCACTGCACACAACCATTAATAATGGAGATGCACCAGGCTGAGGAGCTGGTCACACGTGGGACACGTGCTGCAGCAGGGCACCCCACAGGGCATGAGGAATTGCAAATTAGCAGCAGCCAGGTCCAGCAGCAACACTTGCCAGACCTGCTGGGTCCCTTCCAAAGCCATCTCTCCCCTTTGGAAAAGGCACAATGAGCACGGAGGCCTGGAGCTGCAAGGCTGAGCCAACATGTGCTGCTCAGGCAGCCCCGGCTTGGGGCAGGATTAGAGGTGAGCTCGGGCAGAGCTGCACCAAATCCCAGAGCCCTGTCCCCCAGAGACAATGTAAGAGCTCAGAATGGAGATGAGAGCCCTGGGGAACAGGGCAGGGACAGAGAGAATTCACAGAATCCCAGAACGGTTTGGATTAGAAGAGACCTTAAAGCCCATCCAGTGCCACCCCTGCCATGGCAGGGACACCTTCCACTGTCCCAGGCTGCTCCAAGCCCTGTCCAGCCTGGCCTTGGGCACTGCCAGGGATGCAGGGGCAGCCCCAGCTGCTCTGGGCACCCTGTGTGCCTGCCCACCCTCACAGGGCAGAATTTCTTCCCAGTATCTAAGCTGAACTTACTCTCTTTTCTTACTAATTGCTGTCCACCAGCTCCTCTCATTAAACACAGGGCAGTGCTGGAGCTTGTACCAGTTCTTTTAGAAGGTGCACACCAGGCCCAGCTTCCCGTCAGCCCCTCAGATTTTTACACGAGACACATTGATCCCATCAGAGCCCCTCGAGCCTCACTGCCTGGAACTGCCTCATCCATGGGAGGAAAGAGCTCTGCTGGGAAGAGAGCCCCGCACTGCCTCAGCAATTCTGGCAAAGTTAAAACTGAGTTTAAACAAGAGCTGTGGCAAATTGGCAGTTTCTAAACAAAAGCTGTCACTTATATCAGTACAGCTTTGGCTCTGGCACCCCTAGCATTCTCTGTACTATTTCCCAGTTAAAGATCTTAAATCCAGCCAGGAGGATTCTTCTCCAGGTGGGAGATGAACAAAAGAAACCCCAAAGAACCTCCTAAAACCTTCCCTTGAAAACACGCACCCTTCACCCCTCAAGTTAAGCACACACAGAGAAGGGACTAGGTTACATTTTCCTGTTCCCAGCTGCTAGAGGAGCCCCGAGCTGCTGCCAGAGCATCCCCAAAGCACTGTCACCCTGTCCCTGCTCTTCCCAGACTCACTCCTCATGTGTACCAGCTGTCCTCTGGCAGGACAGGACATCCTCACTCCCAGCAGTGAAATTAAAATTCAAGGGGAAGCAATTAATTGCAAGAAAGAGAGAACCCTTCATATTCCAAGCCAGGCTGGACAAGGCCTGGAGCAACCTGGGATAGTGGAAGGTGTCCCTGCCCATGGCAGGAGATGGAATGAGATGGGTCCAAATTCTTCTGCGATTGTGTTTCAACATCACTGCAAAGGCACAGGAGAAGCCTCTGTGCAGGTGGGGAATCCCTGGGAGCAGGAAAATGCACTCCAGGACAGGAGGATCACAGATGGGGTGTGACGCTGGATTAAGGCACACAGGTGTGAAGACCTTCCCCTGCCATTTCTAGCCCCAAACATGCTGTTTCCTCCTGACCTGCCCTCCCTGCCCCCAGCTTTTGGGCCCTCCAGCTCTGTTCCTCCAGACCTTGCTTTCCTGGTAAATGGGATGTGCCCCACGGGAAAAACAGGGAGCAGAAAGGGGAGAGGGAGGAGAACAGGAGCTTCCCAAGGACAAACCAAAGCAGAAAGCCCAACTGGCACAGAGGAGATGAACTCACTGAGTGCCCAGGCTTTGTTAGCAGCAGGGTGGGGACTGCAGCACACAGGTGTGTCCCTGCCATAGCTGGAGCATCCTCCTGCATCCTGGGAGTGGGCCCTGCCAGCAGCAGCAACAGAAAGGCTCCAGCGCTGTGGAGAGCAGGGGGTGGCAGGGACTGTACTTGGAGGAATGAGTCTGCATGGCTTTGCAAGCTGGACCTGGCCATGACAAGGATTTTCCATGGAATCACAGAATGGTTTTCAGGTTACCTTAAAGCTCCTCTCCTTCCAAACACTTGTTGTGACCAGGTTCACCTTCCATTGTTCCTGGCTGCTCCAAGCCCTGGCCCTGGAGGGATCCAGGGGCAGCCCCAGCTGCTCTGGGCACCCTGTGCCAGGGCCTGCCCACCCTGCCAGGGAACAATTCCTGCCCAAATCCCATCCAGCCCTGCCCTCTGGCACTGGGAGCCATTCCCTGGGTGCTGTTCCTGCAGGCCTTGTCCCCAGTCCCTCTGCAGCTCTCCTGGAGCCCCTTCAGGCCCTGCCAGGGGCTCTGAGCTCTCCCTGGAGCCTTCTCCTCTGCAGGTGAGCAGCCCCCACTCTCCTTTGATTTAAGTTGATAATGGCTAAACAATAACATTTACTTTGAAACAAATGGTGACACCAACAGCAAAGTGAATTTCCCTGCCTTGCCTTTTTCTGTTGTGGTGGCTTTGTGTTTGGTGTGTTTTGGTGACAGTTTGCACGGGCACGCCACAAAAACACGCAGCCTGGATCCCAAACTTGAACGGGAAGTGCCAGCTCTAAATATCAAGTCCCATATTGCACACCTCATGTCTGCCTTTCATCATCCATCAAAATAGCAAGCGGAGCCCAGCACTCCCACTTCAGCATAAGCAAAACATGTGGGAACTCGAGGCAGTTAGTAGGAAAACGTGATACAGCCTTGCTAATAAAAGCTCCTGCTTTCCTCACTATGGAAAACAGTTGCAAATGGGTTTCTGCAGCCTGGGACTCGACTGCTGACAGCACAGTGACAGAAGCGCTGTGCTTGGCTCTTCCCAGCCCTGCCTGCCGTGGTGTCCCAGCGAACCACCCAGCTCCAGGAGCAGAGGGGAGCCCAGCACCATCCTGCTGTACCAGACCCTGCCCATCCCACTCGGCGCTTCCCAACGCAGGGCTGCCTGCACACCCGAAATAATTAAACCTTCAAACAGCTCCCCCATAGCATCAATTAAAGAGACAACCCCAGCTTTCAGAGAATTTATGACTCTCGGTGCTGTTGCCACAGGTATCCAAGTTTGTGCGTTGTTTAAAGAGACTTTCAAAGGGGATCCGGGCTCGCCTCCCTCCAGGGAGAATCCATTTGCTTTGTTCACCAGACTATAACTTAAAATTTGTTACATGCACCGGCTTGTAAGTCTTTGAAAAACTCCCTGCTCCATCAGCTTCAAATGGATTTGATGAACTTCCCCCGATCAAAGCAATTCCCTCAAAGGAGCCTCAGCTCACAAGCAAGGATGCACCCAACGAATCTGGGGGGGGAATCACAGCATGGGCCAGGAGGGGACTCTCCCTCCCAAACCCACCTGAGAGCCCAAGCAAAGAGCCCAACCCACTTTGGCACAAAGCATGAAGAAAAAGGCATCAACGCTGAATTCGCTTATTTAAAAGGCGAGGAAAAGAAAAAAAAGATTAGCAGGGGTTTTTCTTGTTGAGAGCAGAATCATTTGTCAGGAGACCCCACGGCTCCCGTCCCACCAGGACCCAGTCCTGGCACCCCATAACATTTGGGATGGGAAGGGAGATGGTTGCACACCCTCCACACTACCCACAGGTGGAAGTGCTGCTCGTGTGCTGCTCCAGGAGATGTTTTACCTCACAAACAACCACATGCCTTGTTTAGCAGGGTTTATTTCCCTGCTCTGCAGGGCCCAAACCCCTTTGCTGGAGCAAAGGTGCAGCCGGCACGCACCAACCCTGCCGAAAACTCAGCAGCCACGAGGCCACAGCACAACTCTGCTGCCTCCAGCCACTCCCACTGCCTCGATGTCAATTAAAATGGTCATTTCCATGTGAAATTCAGCCCCAGTGGTTTCCTGCTTGAGGCAGGGCTCGATGAAGCACTGGGAGGGAGCTTGCTGCAGCTCAGATTAGTCATTTATGAACTATGATACGACGGGGGACACGCTTTGAGATGTTTTGCTACTGCAAGTAACAAACACATTTTGGGGAGGGGAAGGTGAACCCCTTTGAGGAGCAGGACAACAGGCATGGGCTGAGCACCCTGGCTAAAATAAAACCCCAGCAGAAAACAGCCCATGCTGGAAAACACTGGTTGCAGCTCCCAGCCCCAGGAAGACCAACTTCCCGCGGTGACCTATATGTGCTATAAATGCTGCAGCCACGGGCTGGGTGACGTCAGCTCCATCCTTGTGGCAATTGTTGGGTCTCTCCTTGCCAAGAAAAGGCAAAGCGGAGGTGCTGAATTGTCCGTGCGGCGGGGGAGCGAAACCAGTTCCTCCCCGGAGCATTTGAGGACAGAAATGAGGGAAACGGTGGCAGGGCTTAAAATAAAAGCAGGAGGCAAATGGGAAAGCAAAGGGATCTTGAAGCTGGAGGGTTTGCATGACCACTTTGAATTTTTCTGGCCTCAGGGAGAAAAAGGGGTTCCCTTGGTAAAGGGGCCACTAGGAGCTTGGCCAGGGCAGTTATTAGAAACATGGAATTCTTAAGGTTGGAAAAACTTTAGGATGTTCAAGTACAACTGTCAGCCCAGCACATGTTCACCACTAAAGCCTGTCCTCAAGTGCCACATCAACATCTGTTCTGAACGCTTCCAGGGATGGTGATTCCATCCCTGCTCTGGGCAGCCAATGGTTAACAACACTTCTGGTAAAGAAATTTTGAATTTAAAAAGGATTTGAATTTGGCACAATTTTGTCACTGGGATTGCCTGCTTCAAATGCTTCTGTTCCTTTATTTACCAGCTGGGCTTTGGAAGCAAAAATCTCATTTTGGCCAGGACAGATCAGTCAGTGCTTTGCTCCCTTCCCTCCTTCCCTCCTCACTTCCCTGGGGAGGAAAGAGCCTGGAGATAACAGCTCCTCTGCAGGGGAAAAGGAATAAAAGCTGCACACTGCCCCAGCACTTCCACAAGCAGATGGGAAGAGGGAGATCATGAATTCCCATGTCCAACCCAATTACACCAACCCAGGGACTGGCTCCCATCCTGGTGGAAGGATAAAACACCAATATTTCTTGGCACATGAGACAACATCAGTTTGTTATCTTGAGGTTACCACAACAAGCCCAAATAAAGAGATCCTGGCGCTGCGGTGCGCAGCACCAAGCTAAGACTCAGACAAATCAGTATTTGCTTCTCCTTTGCAGGCAGAGGGGAAATGCTGCACTGCCTTCACTGCTGGTCCAGGCCCCTGACTGAGAAGTGCTTGGAACACATGTGGCACATTAAAGAAGCCCAGGCCTTCCTGCATGGCAAGATTTAGAGTGATCACCTCCAGGTCCAGGTTATGGTGTGGCTGTGAGGCGCTCTGCTCCCCCTGCAAGTCCAGATCCCCAAATCCAAGGAGCATCTGCTCTCCACCCTCTGACCACATCAAGGTTAATGATGACTCCACTTCAAATCAAATTTGAGCTGTATGACTGCCTGTGTCTTGGGGGATGAACTACCTTGGGGGATGACCAAGGCCAGGTTGGAAGGGGCTTGGAGCAGCCTGGTTTAGTGGAAGGTGTCCTTGCCCCTGGCAGGAGGTGGAAAAAGATGAGCTTTAAGGTCCCTTCCAGCCCAAAGCCTTCCATGATTCTGCAATTCTAACTAGTACCTGACTGCATCTGTGAAAAAAGCTAAACCAACAAATGAACAATCTCTGAGAACAACCTCGTGCCATTTTCTAGGGCCTTGTTTAGACACCTTGGATCCTTCTAACAGGCAGGGCACAGCCTTCTGCATGGCACAACTCGCGGATGTCTTCCTGCAGTTATTCACCCACCAGCAAAAAGCCAAAGATGCAGGAACAGGAAGAAATCCCAAAGCTGACACTTAGATGAAACTCCAGTGAACTGAACTCCAGTGAGGCCAAGGATGGCTGACCAAGGGATAAATCTGCTGCTGGAGCAAAGCTCTTGCCCTACACCCAGCCCTGAGCTGCATTCCCAAGGCAGGATGCCCACAGCAGGATGAGGGAGCCTCTGCTGTGTCCGAGGCTGGGACAGCAGGGATTGTGCAACGTCCCTCAGTGCAGTTGTATAACATCAGTGCTCTGTTTTTATGAACTGCTCCCAGTCAGGCCCAGAGAGCAGCAGCCCAGAGGAAGGGTGGTGTCAACATTACCTTTCACTCACCCGAAAGAAAAGAAGGGGTGGGGGAGAATCAAAGATTTGGTGTCGTTTGGGCTGGAGGGGGGTCTGGCTGTGCCACAGGGCCCCGCTCCAAGCTCTGCTCCTGGCCAGCACCATGGAGCTGGCAGCCAAGACAGGCTCAGAGCAGGAAACGGGTTAATGGGAGCTCCTGCACTGCTCTACTCCCCACAGTGTGCAGCACGTCTTTTGTGGATTATTTTAACAGCAGAAGACACACAAGGAACACTCGCTGAAGAGAGATCAGCTTCCATCTGGGCTAACCCGAGAGTTTTCTCCCCTCCAATTTCCTCCAGCACCCACTCAACAGCTTCCCTCCCTGCCAAAGTGTTTGCTCAAAACCATCTTGATATGCAGCTAAACAGCTCAATTGGAGAGCATCACATTTGCCTGCTCCAGAAGGGCAGGAGCAGGGCAGGGCAAGGCAGGGCAGAGCTCCCACCCTGCTGCTGCAGGTTCCCCAGTTCCCCACTGGGGCATCAAAGCTGCTCTCCAGAAATCCCAGCCCACTCTCTGGGATGCTCACGGTGCCACACCACAGGCAGGAGTTCCCCTGCACAGCTGGAGCCAGCCCAGGGCAGGGAAGGTCGAGTTTTAACCATCCACAAAGTATTCAGCAAGAAGGGCAGATCAGCTGAACTTCCCTCATGCCAGGGGCTGTGTGAGCCCTGCACAGAGCAGCTCCCCTGGGCATTAAAACCCTGGCCCAGCACCGTCCAGGAATCCTCCCCGAGCCTCAAACCAAGCAGCACATTTTCAGCCTCCAACTGCAGCCACTTCTCCAGCCCACTCCTCCCCACTGCCCTGCTCCCAAAGCCCTTGGATGTTGGCATCCCTGGTCCCCTCTTGGCACCCTGGAGGGCTTTGCAAGATACCTTTGGGAATGCTGAGATCCCACCCAAGAGCAGTAAGCTGCTGGAGGGGCTGCATGGAGCAGACCCCCAGAGTGCACCAGGAATGAGTCACCACCACCTGTCTTCAGAGGGGAACAGCAAAAGTCTTCCAGGGCAGTGCAGACACATCTAAGCAGCTTAGGGAGCAGCCCTGTCTGCTCCCAGGCTCCTGGAGCAGTGGGACAACAACCTCCAGCTCAGGCAACAACATCTTAATGGGAGACGGCTCAGCAAGAGCAGCTTTGGCCACCCAGAGACACATGGAGCAACAAGGAAACCATCCAAAGAAACAGCAGCAGAAAAATACAAAAAAAAATCACAAAAATACAGAACCCCCTCCCCTATGGTGTCTCTGGAACCAAACACAAATTTATTGCAAGAAACATTCTGGTATAAAGGAAAAATAAGATGACAGTACCTGATCCTCCAAACTGAGTGCTCGCAAGGGTCGTGGGTCTGTTTTTTCCATTAGCCACTGGCAAGGGAAACATCTAGAAAAACAAGGAGATGAGAGAGAAGGGAAGAGAAAAGAGATTTCAGTATGTTGGTTTTACCGTGCTGCTGCAAAGAGGTCACACTGGGGGAGGGGGAAGGCAGCCCGTTATTGATGCAAAAACCTTTCCTTGTGTCCCCGCTCCACCGCTCAGGAGGGGCAGGAGGGAGGCACAGCCCTGCTCTCACACACCCCCCACGTGTACAACCCTGCTGCTGCAGGGGCAGCTGGAAACCAGCCGAGGAGCAGCCCTGCCGTGGGCCAAACCAACAGTTTCATCCCAAAATTGCCCACCCTGGCTACAGGTGAGCCCTGGGGAAAGGCCAACTCCATTGATAAAAAGCCAGCAGGATAATGACAGCAAAGCTGTTTTATCCCTCACTATCCCAGCTCCCACAGGAGCCTGGTCCCATCCCACAGCTCCAGCCACGTGCGGTGCCTGGGCAGGACAAGGGCTGCCTGTGGCTGGCTCATGGATGAGCCCCCAGCCTCGTGGAGCAGCTCCCACCCTTCTGCTTTGGGGGCTCCAGCAGCACCAGGACCTGACACAGCCCTGGGGCCTGGGGAGAGGAAGCTGCTCCAAGGGCAAATACAGTTACTCATGATTTAAAAAATTAATATATTTCACAGAATTGGTCGCTCTGGGGACTTGTTTGCTCTATCACTACAGTTTCATTATCACAACTGAGCCTCTCCTGCCAGGAGCTTCCTCAAAAACACACCTCGTCACCTAACCTGTATAAATATTTTTAATAAAAGTTGGGAGAGTTTCAGAGGCTGCTATTTAATAATTTACATGCACCTGCGTGCAGCAGAAAAGAAAACTAATTCTTCTGCACACAAATGGAGTTCCAGCCAATAAAACAACTGGTGGGAAAACGCTTAGTGAATTAACATTTTAATATCCTTTTTCTACTCAAGATACTTTCACCACCAAGTCATTTGAATTTTTATTATTTTTAGCTTTGTAATGTCTGAATAACTCAAAAGTTTAATGCTTTGAAGATTAAACAATGTAATGGCACAAGAGCCTACAGAAAGGCAGCGTTTCATGCCCTGACATAGCTGATGTCTGGCTGTGGTCAGAAACATTCCTTTGTACAGAACCGTCTGCCCAGCTTTGTTTTCACAAATGCTGGGGAGGAGAAAAAACCCAACAAAAAACAGTTAAATGTGGTAGAGATGCAAAGAGAGCAGTTAAGGAACCAACTGCCATTCATAAAGAGCACAAATTTGGGATCATATATATGCATGCGCAGGGTGTAGATGTTTTATACACGGATTTAAACAAAGGTGTAAACAGTGTTTAGTGTTCATCCCAGCTGCCTGCACACACCTGCCCTCACCTGCCTGCACATGGCCCCCTGGCCCCCTCAGATGTGCCCTGAGGCTGCTGCTCACCCCAGGGGCTCCCAAGGTGTTTGGGGTGGCCCAGCAGCCCCACCATCAGATGAGCTTTGTTTCCTCAGGAAGTTGGGCTAGAAAATAATAACAAACCCCAAAGATTGCAGCTCACCTTCCTCTGCACTACTGCAGGGCTTCCCTGCGTCCCCTCCCCCTTGCAGGGCAGGAGGGGGGCTCTGCAAACATCTCCAGTAGTGCTGAAAATGGAACTTAGGTGGCTTATCCCACCCTGCCTATGATCACTCCCTCTTCTCAAGGCAGGGAAGAAGATTGAGATCAAACTCCCTTTTTGCCTAGTGGCAGGTCTGCATGTGTGAGCAGGGGGGAAGGGATGCACCATGAACCGATGAGCAAAAAGCACACTCACACAAGAAAAACCAAAAAAAAACCCCAAAAAAACCCCAAAACAAACAAACAAAAACAAAACCCCAAAAACGGCACTGCTGGCTCTTTTCATGAGCTTTTCTGCTCAGCACTTGCTGAGGCTGAAAAATGCAAGGTTTGAGCAGCAAACATGAAGGGAGAAAAGGAACAGCCTTGTTCCATTGTGCACCCAGCACCTTCTGCTTCTGCAGAACAGGAGTGTCCCCTCAGGACAGCAATGCCCCGCACCCCCAAAACACGCCCACACAGTCCAGGGAACCCCTCCCCTCCTCCAACTGCTTAGAGAGAGATTTTGAGGCTGATGCAACACCTTCCTGCTCTCCCTCCCCAGGGGATTTAGGAGTCACGGACCCCTTCCTGCAGCAGGGCAAGTGGAGATACTAAAGCACAGAATCCTGGAATATCCTGAGCTGGGAGGGACCCTCAGGGATGATCAGCCCAGCCCCTGTCCCTGCACAGGCACCCCAACAACCCCAGCCTGAGCCCCCCTGGCAGCGCTGTCCAAACGCTCCTGGAGCTCTGGCAGCCTTGGGGCCGGGAGCATTCCCTGGGGAGCCTGGGCAGTGCCCAGCAGCCTCGGGGGGAAGAACCTTTCCCTGAGCTCCATGGCAAGCCCTGGCACAACCTCATGCTGTCAAGGAAGGGTGATGGGGAGCAGAGAACCCCAGGTTACCCCTCCACACCTATCACTTGCCAACCACAGGAGGCGTTTTAGGTTTTTTTCTTGCTCCCAGCCTCTTTTTCCACTGTGGTGTGGGCTGAAGCTGCCCCGAGGAGCCCGGCACAAGTCATACGTGAAGTGCCTTTGCTGGCGTGTGTTGCTCAGAGGCAAAGTTCATCCACCCACTGCAAATTTCCTTTCTGCTTTTAAATGCTGCTTTAAAAATAAACTGGGGGGAGGGAGGAGATGAACCGGAGCTGGCACCTACCAGGGGACCCAGGCATTGAGGGACCCAGGCATGAGCTCTCAAGAGTTGTAATTGGGTCATTAGTTGGCCTTTGTTAGATTTGAATAATGTAGATTTAAACGGTTATGTAAAATCCCCTATCTTAAGTTGCTGTATTTGGTTTTTCAAGTCCTATCTCCAGCCTCCCTGAGAGCTGACAACTTCTTCGTTCCCTCCTAGCTCAATTTCCACCCCTTCCAAAGAATTTATTCTCCCTTAATTTCTCCCTTGGTAAAAAAGGCAAATCCAGAGCATGAGAAGATCTAAATGCCTGCATCCACCCCTGAGGAGGTTATAGCCAAGAGACCCCACACTTCATACAGCAAACTCCTAAGAAAGGGAATTTGCCAGAAACGAGGAACATCAAGCAGCATGTCATTTATTGTGCACATCTAGAACTGCACTTCTTTTCAAATAAAGTCAGTGCTCATTCTCTCTCCTCTCCCACCTGATGAACTCCAGGCTGAACCAACCTCAGGCCTGAACTCTAAACCCAAAATCTATTTTGCAGCATGGAAAGCATCCAGCTGTTAATTTGGGGAGAAGAGAGAATTTGACTCAAAATACATGGCCAGCAGGACATTTTATACGTGTTCACTTAGGACACACCTTCCTGACTACAGTCCCAAATGCCCACTGTGTGTGTAGTCAAACTTTAAACTCCACAGCTGCTTCACTCTGAACAGAACTCCGAGTTTTACCATGGAAATGCAGGCGCTGGGCCTCGGCCGGAGCAGGGCACGGCTTCAGCATCCTCCAGCGGAGCAGCAAGAGCTGCTCCAGCCCTGCTTGCTGCCAACACTTTGGCTCCCACCCCCGGATCCAGGGCTGGAGCCGCGAGAGCCGCAGCGCAGCGGGAGCAGCCGCGGGTGCAGCGATGAGCGGCAGGTCCTGTGTGACTGCTCAAGCCCCTGCCCACCCTGCAGTGAGCCAGAAACCCCCTGTGCCAGGCAGCTCCCCGCAGCATATGGTTAATACTCTGCTAATAATCATGGCTGTTAACAGCACCTCACTCCTGCCAGAGCCCCCGGCTGGCACTGGCACGCAGTCGCTCCCAGCTCGGCTGGCGCTCGGTGGCACCAACACACCCAGGGCTGCTCTGCTCCCCCGTCCCCTGCCTGGGGTGTCCCTGTCCTCCAGAGCAGTGCAGCCCAACCAGGACACCTGTGTGGCACTTCCCACTGCACACCAGCGCTGGCACAGCTGAGACACTGCCTGGGATAACCAGCAACCACGAAAAGTCCTAGAATCTTGGAATACCCTGAGTCAGAAGGGACTCACAAAGATCATCCAGTGCAGCCCCTGTCCCTGCACAGCCACCCCAACAACCCCACCCTGAGCATCCCTGAGAGCTCCTGGAGCTCTGGTTGGGGCCGAGAACATTCCCTGGGGAGCCTGGGCAGTGCCCAGCAGCCTCGGGGGGAAGAACCTTTTCCTCATATCCAAGTCCTTATGGCTGAGCATCTCCCGACAGCAGAGGCCAAGGGCAGCTCCCCCATACACAGCCTGTGCCCATCAGGCTGAGCTGCAAAGCCTGGCAGCCACTGAAGCCCAGCCTAATCAATAGGCTGAGCTGCCCACTCGGGTCTATAGGCAGGATGATTTCTCGAAAGCTCCTCTCCAGAATTGGCAGCCCATCTGGGCCTGCTGCCAGGGAGCAGTGGTGAAGGCAAGCTTACAAATTACCTGCACTTCGGGGTAATTAGAAAAGGCAATTTATCTGGGGGTAGAGGCAAGTGTGCTGCCATGCACACCCCAAACCATCTCTGGGCCTTTCCTTTGACTCCTGCTCACTTACAGATTCCCTTGATTTTTGCCCTTTTTGGCAAATTACAGTGGCACAAATCTTTTGCTGAGTGCTTTGGAGTTAAATATCTACCCAATAGATTTATTTATTAAAGAGGGGATGAGTCTCTTCTTTCAGGACTGCAAGGCCAGTTTGCAGCATCTCACACAACCCTGTCATTTACTGACCCCAGGAACTCATGGCAGGCCATGCCACCTCCTTAGGGCCTTAAAGTTCCCTCCCTGCACAGCAAAACACATTGCAGGGCTGGACCACAGACTGCTGGGGCTGAACACATTTTCCCCAGAAAAAAAGGAATCAAAATACTGATCTGAAGCAAATGCTTCCAGCTGCTCTGAGTATCCCTACTTTTCCCTCCCCTCTACTCTCCTGGAGAGGATTACTGAACCAATGCTCCACTCCTGTTTATTCAAAGAAAAATATAAATACACTTGAAAGAGCGAGCTTTGTGGTCAAAAATCCTGTATCCCAAGGACACAGAGAGAGCAAACCATGGAGCACCTCTTCAACAGACCCATCTACTGCCTAGGGAGCTTTTCCATTTCAGCTCCTCATCCTTGAGGAGAGCTGTTAATATTCCCTTTATGCAAAGAGAGGAGAAGGGTGTGCGGAGATGAGGGTTTGTGAAACAGAGCTGGCTGCAGTCCAGGCTGCGCCGGAGCCCGTCGGCCAACGGATCCTGCGGGGAACGGCTTCGAGTCATTTGCTGGCAAATGACATTCGCAGGCCTGGTGCTGTGAGCACCTACCCCCAGCACCTCCACAGCAGCCTTGGAGGAGCACAGGATGAGTTCTGGTCCTTCCCAGAATTACACCAGTGGAAGAGCGTTGAATCCGACCCCAAATTCAATCTTTTTGGTGTGGATTCACCTCCAAGGATAGAAACATTTGTGGACAGGGACTAGGTCAAGAGTCCTCCCGGGAATACAGCTCTAGGCATGCAAATGAGGATGGTTGGTTAAATTGGAAAATAAGGTCTTGGGGGTTTTTTAAAGCTCTAAATGGTGAATGGGATTTGATTTTTTTCCAAGGAGGAGAAAAATCAAAGCAGGAGCTGCTGCAGCCCCCATCAGGGAGCAGATTCTGGGTTACTGACCCAAAGTGCAGTTGATGGAAAGCCCCAGGGCTCCTGCCAACCTGCAGGATCTCTGAGAGGGACAAATAACCACAGGAAGCCCTGAACAGATTCCTGGTTTTACAGGGATACCATCACTGTAGTCCCTGTACCCACTTTAAAACATCGTGCCAGAAAAGCCCATTACCAGCAATTCAACAGAACCAGCCTCCCAGCAGAAGTATGAAACTGGGCTTCTCCTGCAGGAGAATTGCTCCTGGGGGGCTGAGAGACACTCCCCTGCCCCCTCCAGCACGAAGCACTCACAGGACAGGTACAACCCTCAGCTGTAGAAAAAGGTTCATTTCCCAGGGCTGAACCTCAGTGTGCGGATGCAGAAAAGCAGACGAGCCTCAGCACACCCCCAGGTGCCACAGCCATGGGGACAGCAGGTGACCATAGCTCTGCCACCACTTTTCGTCCCTTCTCCTCCACGGGGCAGGAACATTAGCCCAGCAGGGCTGTGGGCTGGGTGACCCAGGCTGGGGTGACTCTCACGGCCATCCCGCTCCTGGAGCTGTTGTTTCTATCTCTGCAACACGTTCGCTTATCTCGACAGCAAGACACACGCTTGGAGTGCCATGAGGGTGCAGCACACAACAGAGGAACCCAACAGACAGTTATTTGCCTTTGAACACCAGCTCTGCCCTCCACGAGTCACCTGCCAAGGAGAGGCAGCACCGCTGGCAGTGCCACAGCGGGATGTGCCAGGGACTAACCCCACTCTGCTGCGACCGAAGGGACTTCTCCTCCCTCCGAGCTGTGCACACCCTTCATGGGGAACTCTTGGGTCCCGTTTCTTTGAAAATAAACAGCTCCTAAATGCAGCTCAAGGTTTCCAGGATACAGAAGAGCAGAGCATGGGGAGCACAAGTGTCCAACTCCTGCAAAAATAACGCGCTGGAGAGCTTGGACACGTTTCAAACTGTGACAAAATAACCTGTGGGAGCAAAAGTTTAATAGTCTAGATCTAGGGAGAGGAAAAAAGCTTGATTAATCAGCTACTGAAGTTACATCTCTGCATGGCTGCAGAAACAGTCACCCAGTGAGCATTTAAACAGAGAACACACAACTCTGTTAATTCCCCCAAAATTTCCCATCCAGAAAAGAAACCTCTCTGCCTTCCCTGCGAGGGAACAACACACGGTTGAGGGGAAGAGGGGGAGAGGAGGGGCAGAGGCTTTGCTTTAACTTGAAAATAAACAAGTTGCAGCACATGTGCACGCACACAAACACGGCACATCTGAAACCCATCATGTCCAATTTACAGGCTCACATTTCCTCCCCTGTGCAGCTCCCAGCCCCGGGGCTGCGCAGCCCCCCGGCCGCGCTCGCTCACCATACTGAAGTCCAGCAGGTCACTGAGCTCTTTGTCTGTCCCAACTGCAGCCATTCTCTGCTGCTGCTGATTCATATTCCCACAGACTCAACAGTGGCAGTCCTGGAGAAAGCGAGGGGGAGGGGAGAGAGATATTTTAATGACTACAGCAAACTACCCACCCCATTGATGAATATTTTAAAAAGACAGAGCGGAGGGGCAAGAAAAGAAAAAACCCCGAGCGTGTCGGCAGCGTCCAACTCTGGGGCCAGAGCACAGTCGGAGTCCTCACACAGCACCCAGCGGCAGGAACAAGCCTTCTATTGACCAGACACACTTGTATGTTAGTTTTTTGCTGCCAATTCCACTAGTTCAGGCCAATTCTGTTCCTGGCGTGTGGCGGATGAAGGGGGGAAAAGAAGGAAAAAAAAAGGGGGAAAAAAAAGAGTCAACTCATTTATCAAAGGGTTCAGGCAAGTTATCACTCAGGCGCTTGTCTGGCTCAGCTCGCCCCCTCGCCTTCCCCCACACTTGCTCCCCGCAGGAGGCTCTCTTGTCCTTGCCGAGTTTTGTTTAAAAAAAAAAAAAAAAAAAAAAAGAAAAAAAAAAGTCTGATGTTACAGCTCTTTCCTTCGGGTCGCCGAGCACCTGCAGCTGCTTTTTCAGGGGCTGTGTTTGGGGATGCCCAGCCAGGCCGTGCTCAGTGAGAACTGAACCTCTCCACTCCCAAAAGGGGCTGGAAACAAAAAATTTTGTTTTCGGAGTGTTTTTGCAAAAATAAAGCCCTCCAGGCAACCTTGCAAGATAGGTAAATATTATTCTTCCTAATTTTACAGATTATTTTTTTTCAAAAGGGAGATTGATCTTTTTGGCCAGCTTGCTATGATAGAAAAATATTTCTTTGGGAGGGAGGAAGAGAGGCCTGGGATGAGATAAAAGATTCCTTTTTTTTTTTTTTTTGCCTTTTTTTTTAGGAACTCATTCATGGTTACAAAGGGCAGCTGGCCAATAAATTTAACTCATTAATTGTAAGGTTAAAAAAAAGAAGGAAAAATAAAAGAAAAAAATAAAAGAAAACTCCACACGATCCAAAGTGCTTGTAGGCTCAGCCACTACATTTCAATGAAGTTTCATAAAAAAGGCTGAAATCAGCCCAGCGTGTAAAAAGCCTTCGCCACTATAAAAAACAGCCCGAGAATTTTTTTTTTTCTTATTTTCATTTTCTTTGAAAAGCCTTTTTCAAAGTGTCATCAGTGCATCTGGTGAGTGTTTTTAAAGCCATTTTCCCAACCTTCTGCCCCGGTGCCTCAAGTGGGGCTGCGGGACACGAGACCCCGGAGAACCCGTGGGAGGAGAGAGGGAGGAGGGTACATCTCTTCCCAGCCCCCCAAACCCTGCACCCCCGAAGCACCTGGGGACAACATGAACAAAACCTTTGGCCGCCCCAAAGCCAGGCTGGGAGGGTTATTTTTATTTATTCCACGCACACTTTCTGACCCCAAAGCAGCCCGCGGGGCCGGGGCGCCGGGCCAGGACCCCCTCCCAGATGTCTTCGCGCCCCCGGGGTCCCTCCCGAGCCCGGACAAAGGCTCGGCAGCCCCGGGACGGGAGCGGGCCGGGGATGAAGTCGTTCGCTGCCCCCCACCCGCGACCCCCGTGCCGTACGGAGGGGGGTCCCGGCCGGCAGCCCCCGCCCAGACCGGGGAGCGCAGGAGGGCGAAGCGGCCCCCGCCGAGGGGGGGAAGCCGAAGGTGCCGCCCCCGCGCCGGGTCCCGCGGTTCCCGCAGCCCCCGAGCCGGGAAGGGGCTCCGGGACCCCCGGGGTGGGGGGGCCGCGGCGGGCTGCGCCCGGCTGAAGTTCGCAGCAGGACCGAGCACCGGGCCCCCCGCCCCGGCGGGGACCGCGCACCCCCTCCCGGTGGCCCGCACGCCCCCCAGCCCGCCCCGCTGCTGCCGCCCCCCTTCCCCCGGCCCCGGCAAACTTTGCCGAGGGGACAATAGCGCCGAGCCCGTCCCGTCCCGCTCGGCGCCCGCAGCCCGAGCGCGGCGAGGCCCCGCCACACCGGCACCCGCAGCTCCGGCACCCCCGCGCCCGCTGCGCCGGGACCCTCGCTCCGCGCAGCCCCAGGGCGGCGCGGCCGGCTTGGCTGGGTTATTATTTTATGATTCCTACATTTTATTGTATTTTATTTTTTACCTGTTCCAGGCCCGGCGCGCCCGGGGCAGGGGAAGCGCATGAAGGGTGTCGGGGGTCGCGGCGGGGGCGGGGGCGGCCGCGGCGCCCAGGCCCGGGGGCGGCGGCGGCGCCTATTGTTCTCCGCCGCCGGCGGATACAATGTAGCGAAGCGGCGCGATCGCCCCGCACCGGGCGGCGCGTGCGCCCCGGCCCGCCCCGCGGCCCCGCCCCGCGCCGGGCCGGGCCCTAACGCTGCTGCTGCTGCTGCTGCCGCCGGGGCCGCCGCTGCCGCTCCGCCTCCCGCCGCTGTTCCGCCCGCCCGCCCCGCGGCCCCTGCATAGTTCCCCGTGCGGCGGCGGCAGCAGCGACGGCGACTCCCCCCCGCGCCCGCCTCCGCCGCCTCCCCCCCGCACGCCCTCACGAGTCGCGGCCGCACGCCCCGCCCCCGCCGTATCACTCCGCCGCCCGTACAAACAGCGGGGAGCCGGGGGGGGGGGGTGATGCCGCCACGCGCGGGCATCGCGGAAACGGCACGCGCGTGGCCGCGCCCGGAGCGGCTGAACGGGGCCGCGGCGGCGCAGCGGGGGCACCGCCGGGGCACCGCGGGCACCGCGGGCACCGCCGTGGCGGGGACTATATTTCCTAGCGGAGGGGGACGGACGCATCGCAAGATGAACAGTGACGACACCGGAGCTCCGCGAGATGGACTGATAAGGCAGCGGGCTTTCGGCCAATGGAAATGCTCTGTTGCTGTGATTGGCAGGTGGTGCGGCCAACCAAGGCCGGACTGTCGCGGTCCCCGCCCACCGAGCGGGGGGCGGGGCGACGGCCCGGGGGAGGCCGCAGGTTGCCGTGGCCGCCCACAGCTCCCCCCGCGCGGCCGGCGGGGCCCCCGGCGGGGCAGGGTGCGCGGGGCCGGGGTCCCGGGGGGTCCTGCCGCGGGAGCCCCCGCCCGGCAGCTGCTGCCTCGCAGCCGCCGCCCCTTGGAACCCCCGCCGAGGGGCCGGAGGGGCCCGGCGGGACCTGCGTGGCGGCCGTGGCCCGGCTGCGCCGCCCCCTCGGGGGCCCCGGCGGCACCTTCCGCGCCGCTGGGGCTGGCCGTGCCCCCGGCACGGCCCCGGGGGTGGTGGGGCCGGGGCAGGCCCGCTGTGGGGGCACCCGGGAGCGCCGAGGCCTGGACCGGCCTGCGCGGCTGCGACCTGGCCCCTGCCGAGCCCAGCAGCGGCGCTGGGATGGAGAGTCCGTGTGTGACATCTTAGAGTCTCCTCGGAGCGGGCCGAGTGGGGAGAGGCCTCAAATTTCGTCTGGTCCACCCCCTGCCATGGGCAGGGACACCTTCCACTGTCCCAGGCTGCTCCAAGCCCCGTCCAGCCTGGCCTTGGGCACTGCCAGGGATCCAGGGGCAGCCCCAGCTGCTCTGGGCACCCTGTGCCAGGGCCTGTCCACCCTGCCAGGGAACAATTCCTGCCCAAGATCCCATCCAGCCCTGCCCTCTGGCACTGGGAGCCATTCCCTGGGTGCTGTCCCTGCAGGCCTTGTCCCCAGTCCCTCTGCAGCTCTCCTGGAGCCCCTTCAGGCCCTGCCAGGGGCTCTGAGCTCTCCCTGGAGCCTTCTCCTCTGCAGGTGAGCAGCCCCAGCTCTGCCAGCCTGGCTCCAGAGCAGAGGGGCTCCAGCCCTGGCAGCATCTCCGGGGCCTCCTCTGGCCTGGCTCCAGCAGCTCCACGTCCTCCTGCTGCTGTTCCCCAGGGCTGGGGCAGCTCTGCAGGTGGGCTCTCACCTGAGCACAGGGGCACAGGGGCAGAATCCCCCCTCCCCTGCTGCCCACGCTGGGGGCTCAGCCCAGCACAGGGGGGGTTTCTGGGTCAGTGCCCATGGCCGGGGCAGGCTGAGCCTCTCACCCACCAACACCCCAAGCACTTCTCCCCAGGGCTGCTCCTGATCTATTCTTTATCCAGCCTGTGATTTTGTTTGGGATTGCCCTGAGCCATGTGCAGAACATTGCACTTGAACTTGTTGAACTTCATGATTTTGGCACAATCCCTCCTCTCCAGCCTATCTCAGGCCCTGTGGTTCCCCATCCCTTCTCTCCAGTTGTGACCCCACAACACAGCCCCGTGTCACCAAGTGCCCTGGATCCCACTGTTCGTGTCACTCATAGAACTCTTCACCTCCCCACCCATTTCCCTGCCCACTTTGCTCTTGTGGCTGATGCTGGCACTTGGAAGCAGCTGGCAGGTGCTTGGGATCAAAGGCGCCACTGGGACCATGGAATGTGTGTCTGCCAGGCCCTCTGGGGTGAGGGAGTTTGTATCATTCCCCGGGGTCCTGGGAGCTGCTTCCCCCACCTCTTCTCCAGTGGGTTTTCAGCTCAGGAGCTTGGATTCAGCGTGGGGGTAGAAGATGGTGCTTTACCCAGTTACTCGTGGTTCAGGAGGTGCAGGGGCACAAACACGTGGTTGCAGCAGGTGTGGGCAGGGGTCCACCTCCTCTCCCTGCATCCTCCCTGGATCCCAACTCGGAGATCTTGGAGAAGCTGGGCTGTTCTCCCTGGCAAAAGCTGCTTCTCCTGCCCTGCCAAGGCAGCTCCAAGCTCATCTGTCAGCAGTGCTGGTTTGGGTTTCACTGTGCCTGACCCCTCTGCAGCCAGATCTGGGGCCAGCTGTCACCTGCAGCTTTGGGCCATTTGGCTTTTATTTTCCTTTTTTTAAAGTGGAAAGAATTGCCCGCATTTAAATGGGGTCACAGACCAAAGTCACCTCCTGTCATCATGGATGGATCATCGCAGGGTGGGGATGGCCCCTGCCCCAGTTCAGCAAGGATGGGGGTGTGGGCTGGCAGCGAGGTGCTGGTCCAAGGCACATGGAATCATAAAATCATGGAACAGTTTGGGTGGAGAGGATCTTAGACTTCACCTTGTTCCATCCTCATGCCCTGGGGAGGGACACCTTCCACTGTCCCAGGCTGCTCCCAGCCCTGTCCAGCCTGGCCTTGGGCACTGCCAGGGATCCAGGGGCAGCCCCAGCTGCTCTGGGCACCCTGTGCCAGGGCCTGCCCACCCTGCCAGGGAACAATTCCTGCCCAAGTGCCAGCCCTGCCCTCTGGCACTGGGAGCCATTCCCTGGGTGCTGTCCCTCCATCCCTTGTCCCCAGTCCCTCTGCAGCTCTGGGTGAAGGAAGGTGAGCGTTGCTTCGTTGCCGCTGCTCTGTAAAAAGGAGCCATTAACCACCTTCTGCCCCATTTCCTCTGGACCCAGTGGCCCTTGGGACTGGTGTCACCCCCCAGCACCCCCAGCCCTGTCACTCCCCACATTGTGAGGCTTCCTGCCAACATCATCCCTCTCCTGCTGCTCCCCCTCCGCCTTCCGCTCCTGGGGATGACAGGGAGAAGATGAAACATTTCCCTAACACAATTATATTCTAATTTTGCATCTGTGGCCATAATTTCCCTGTCAACAATTGTAATTAAACCTTTGAGCTTCGCTCTCCTGCTGCTGGTGGCTCAGCAAAGCCAAGGGATGGGATGGGATGGGATGGGATGGGATGGGATGGGATGGGATGGGATGGGATGGGATGGGATGGGTCTCTCTCGCTGGTTTTCCACAGGCATTTGTGGCCAGGACAGTGTGGGATGAAAACAGTGAGGAGATTTTCCTGCTCTGAGCTGTTTTGGTCTCGGTCTATGTTGAAAATAGAATTTGTGTTTCACAGAATGCTTGGGCTTGGAGGGGACCTCTGGAGATCATCCAGTTCAACTTCCTGCCAAGGCAGGGTCACCCAGAGCAAGTGACACAGGAACACATCCAGGTGGGTTTTGGAGTCTCCCTCTCTTGGGCACAGACTCCACAGCCTTTTTGTGCAGCCTGTTCCAGGCTCTGCCACCCTCATGGAAAGAAGTTCTTCCTCATGTTGAGGTGGGACTTCTGGTGGTTTAGTTTATGGCCACTGCTCCTTGTCCTGGTGCTGGGCACCAGAACATTGTGCAGTCTGGCACCATGGTCTGACACCCCTTGGAGATACTTGTATGGATTGGTGAGATCCCCTCAGTCTTCTCTGGATTAACCAAGCCCAGCTCCCACGGTCTCTCCTCATCAGACAGAAGCTCCAGACCCCAAATCACCTCTGGGGCCTCCACTGGACCCTCCCCAACAGCTCCTTGTCCTTGTTGTCCCAGAACTGGACACAGCACCCCAGATGTGCCCCCTCTCTCCAGCAGAGGGGCAGAATCCCTCCCTGCCCTGCTGGCCATGCTCTTCCTGATGCCCCCAGGGTCCCAGTGTCCCCCCTGGCCCCGGGACGCTCTGCTGGCTCAGGGACAGTTTCTCATCCACCAGCACCCCAGGTCCTTCTCTGCAGAGCTGCTCTCCAGCGGGTCACCCCCAGCCCGTGCTGGCCCCTGGGGTTGTTCCTGCCCGGGTGCAGGAGCCTGCACTTGCCCTCGTTGAACGCCTTAGGCTTCTCTCCACCCAGCTCTGCAGCCTGTAATTAATTAGTCTATAATTAATAATGCCTACTGTGGTGGGTGGCAGCATCATGGCAAAAAGTGTGTCCCCAGGCCTGCTTGTGGGGAACTAGGAAGGCTTAAAACTCCTCTGACATTGTGGGGTTTTGTCTTGAAGCTGAAAGTTCCCCCTTCCAGTTCACAGCCTGGCCCCCTCAGTTTCCCATTTCAGGCTATTTTGGTCAGGCAGGAGGAAGCAGAGGAAGATGAGGGGATGCACAAACGGGCACCATGGGGATGCTCTGCAGACACATCCACCCAGAGGTGACATTGGTGACACTGACCCAGAGGGGCTCTGGTGACATTCCCCACCTGGAGAAGCGCTGGAGCCTCAGGCTCAGGGCAACTTTAGCATCCCCTGGGCACCTCATGAGGTGGGGTAGGGGCATAAACACAGCATGGGCAACACAGAACCACGGAGCCCTGGGACCTCCTGAGTGGGAAGGGACCCACAAGGATCATCAGAGTCCAGCTGCTGGCCCTGCACAGCCCCAAGAACTGTCAAGATTCTCCCAAGAACCCCAAGAACAGCTTGAGTTCAATTTCCATCCCCTGAACCTTCGAGATGGGGGTAGCACTTTTCACTATCTTCACAATTGGTTGTACTGATAACACACAGCTGATAAAGAAGAAAATAATGCTGAGGTTGTGTCCTCAGCATTAAGATAAATGCTGGGAGCTGTGGCTGAAGTGAAGCAGTTTGACAGCAGCTCTTGCAATGCTCAGAGCTGGCAATGCCAGGGGAGAAAAGTGGAGTAGAGGCTCCAAAGGCAGCACTGTCCAAAGAAGAGCATGGAGAGCTTCCCCCACAGGCAGGTCATCCTCCACTAGGTCATCCTCAGCTCTGCTGCTCAGGCAGCTGTGGCTGCCCCTGGATCCTTGGGAGTGTCCAAGGACAGGCCTTGGAGCAGCCTGGGACAGTGGAAGGTGTCCCTGCCCTCGTCAAGGGGTACAACTGGATGGGCTTTGAGGTTCCTCCCGACCCAAACCATCCCGTGACTCTGTGGTCTCCCCTGCAAGAGGAGCAGTTCCTCTGGCTGCGCTTTTACCTCTGTCCCTGGTCTCTGTGTGATGATATCAGGGCCACATTCTGCTCACATGGAACCCTTGGAGATTGTTGTAGGTGCTGTTGGGTGTGAGCCCAGCATCCCTGGGCAGGGGAGCCCTGAACAAGCTCCAGGGGAGGTAAATGAGGTATCCTGGCCCCATTCCCAGAGCCAGAAACCAGCTGAGGTCACCGAGATCAGCAAGGAGTTGCAGGTCCCATTTGTGTCTTCAGAGCTGCTGGTGCAGAAGGAAAGGCTGAGACCTGAGGATGGAGGGAGGGAGGGAGGGATGGATGATGGATGGATGGATCCATGGATGGATGGATCCATGGATGGATGGATCCATGGATGGATCCATGGATGGATGGATGGAGGAATGGATTGTTCAAAGGCAGCTTTGGGGCAGGTTGTTCTGCCTCTGGCCCTGCACTTTGGCCTGTCAGTGGTCCCAGGGCACGTTCCAGGGGTTCATGAGGGTCTGGGGAAGGCTCAGTTGGTCCTTGGCCAGGAGAGCTTGGGAATGCTGATTGGTCCAGCCTCTGTAGGGTGGAAATGGGAGGGGGAGGCTGTGTCCCCAGTGGGAGCTGTGGGACACCAGAAGCTGTCCTCAGAGCCTCCCACCCCGTCTTACAGAACTGAAAATTAATAAAGTACAAGTCCGTGCCAGACAACAAAAAAGGCTTTAGAAAAAAATCATATATATACTGGAGAAAAGTCCCCATTTCCCTGGAATTTCCTTCGAGCTGGGCTGGGTTTCCATCCTGTGATTCCCTGGCCATGGCACCACCCCCTCCAGGGACCCAGAGCCTTTTTCCTTCTGTTAGTGACTGGGGACACTGTGACAGCCACCCAAGCCGGGGGCCTGGTGCCTGGTCTGGAGGAGATGGGCCAGGACTGCCCAGCGAGGCCGCTGGCTGCACTGAGCCCCGAGAGCCCAAAGAGGTCCCCTCAGCGTGGGGGCAGCGAGGGGTACAAGCGGGCGAGCGTGTCCCACCCAGAGCCGAGGTGTGGTGGCCCCATCCTGCCCCGGGCCCTCTCTCAGCCCCGCTCGGGGACGTGGGACAGAGCGGGGCTGCGGGGCCCTGCTCGCTGCAGTGCCCATCCTGGAGTGGCCAGTGTCCGGCCGGGCTGGGCCACTGGCAAGGGGCTGCTGGGAGCTCGGGGCTCCTCGCTGGATCCCGAGGACGTTAAGGAGCAGGTTGAGTTCATATTTGCATTTAGTCACAGTGTGAGTCAGACATTCCAGCCCCGGCTGCCGAAATGCCTCAGCTCTGACTTCTGATTTCCCACTGCAGGCTTGGGTTGGTTTTGATTTTCTTTTTGTTTGGGTTTTTTTTTCCCCCTCCTCTTTTCTCTTTCCTTTTCCCTTTCTCTTCTTTTTCTTCCCTTTCTCTGTCCTTTCTGGGCAGCCCCAGTTCAAAGCCAGGTCACTGGCACCGGGCATAGGTGGATGGGACAGAGGGGTGGGCAGGGGCATCCCGCAGAGTTTGTTCTTCCCTGGAGCACTGGGAAGCTGAGGGAGAGTTAAACCCTGCCAGGTGGAGGGGCTTGAGCCAGGGAGCCCCCACATCCCTCCAGCAGTGGTGGGGGGACACGGGGGTGGCACTGAAGCCACCGGCAGCTTTTGGCTCCCCTGGCCATTGCGGAGAGGTCGCAGGGCAGGGCAAAAGTGGGGGGAGGAGTGGGAGGAGATGGGACAAACTGCCAGGAGAAGGCCAGCAGAGCCTCCCCTGTGCTTCGGGGTACGTGTCAGGCTTGTGCAGGTTTGTTTGTCCTCAGCAAAACACCAGTTCTTGATTTGTAAAGTTTTTGATTAAAACTGACCTGGAGCTCAGCAGGCTCGGAGCAGGAGCTGCCTCCCCCTTGTGTCCCCCCCTCGCTGTCCTCCTGCACCCAGAGCCGGCTCCCACGGGGACATCAAAGTGTCCGGCCCAGACGTGGGGGCTGCGGGACCCCCGCACCGGGGGCTGGGGGCAGGAGCCGTGCCGAGCTCCTGGCCAGAAAGGCGATTTTGTTTTTGGTTTCCTGGATGATGCGTTCCACATGGCGTTGCATCACGCACAGCTGTTACATCACTTTAGCCAGGAAATTTAAAGCAAGTGGCCTGGGCTGGAATTGTGGTTTAATTATTATTTATGGATAACAACAACAACAGCGAGAGAGAAGAAAGGCCTCAAAACCCCCGGGGTTTTTTTTTCCCCTCTTCTTAAAGCCCGCCCATCTCTCATATTACAGCGACTTTGTCCCCAGCTCCCTCCCAGCCCCTGTGGTGGGGAGCAGCCCCCGGGATGGGCTCCCAGCGGGGGCAACTTCTGGGCTTGGCTTGGCTTGGCTTGGCTTGGCTGCTTTGGCCACACTGTGCCCCTCCCCCTGAGGGTGTCCCCTCCTTCCTGGCCTCCCCCGCAGAGCTTGGACACCCTCCTAGCACCCTAGGGGACATTTTCTGCTCCTAAGGGTGAGCCCAGCACGGGCCAGTGCAGGTCCCTCGAGCATGCTTGGCTCCACTTGCCGTCCTCCCTTCAGGTGCCATTTGTCACCAGCAGCCCCCGCCACTGCTCGGAGCCTGCCAGCTGAGTTGTGACAGTCACTGTTCCCCATGGGGCACTCTGGAGACACACGACACATCCAATTCATCCCTGCCTGCTGAGGCTGCCCACAGGGCACCTGAGGGATGTTGGTGACAGGGATGGTTCCCTCTCTCCAACCTCTTTCACTCCTTTCCTTCCAGCTGTGGGGACAGAAGCGATGCTGAGAGCATTGTCATCCTCATTGTCCTCCCTGCCAGGAGGCACCAGGGACCCTCTTCTTCCTCTTTCCCTTTGGGCACAGCATAGAGCAGGGACACCAGTGGCTCTGCTCCCCCACTGCCACCACCTGGGGGTCCCTGTCACTGGGCTCTGTTCCTGGCAGTGTGACTGACAGCTCCACGTGGCCGTGTGTGTCCCCAGGGCCCGGGGCTGGGCAGGGAACAGCCCTGGTGTGAACTGCCCAGGGGGTTTGCACAGCCCCCAGCCCCCTTTACAGCTGGGGAAACCAAGGCAAGGACAGTGGCGCGGGCACTGAGCATCCACAGGCACCTGCCAGGCAGGGCCACGTCCCCTTCCACGGGGGACACAATGAGGGGACAGGCCTGGAATCCTCAATTGGGACCCAGCCCCAGCCCGGGCAGAGCTGGAATGGAAACTCCTCCACCCCACACCAGGCTCTCAGGGCAGCTCGTTGGAAAGTTCCCGGTGCAATTCTGAGCGCAAGCCCCGTGTTTTGTGCTGAGCGTTGAAAAATGCAGCAGTGCTCCTTAGCTACGCTGCTGCTGTGACAAAACCCCTCCAGCCACCTCCCGCAGCCACCACGGTGCTGCTCACCCTCCTCATGCCCACCATGATCATCCCATATCCCTTCATCTGCTGAGGGGAGTTCTGGAGAGCACACTCCAGCCCTGAGCACACTCACGGGGCTCAAGGAAACTGGTCCCCAAATTGTCACGTTCAGAGGATCTGTTTGTACAGAAATCCCACCCTGGCTGACTGTGGGAAATGGATTTGTAGAGAATTTTTAATGTTTGATTTTTAAAAAAAATTTAAATTTTATTTCTCAGCAAATCCATCTCCCACGGGTGACCCGGGTGAGGACCAGGTCCTTCTGCTCTGTTTTCCCCGAGCAATGGGATATCATCACACACAGGCACAGCAGACCCTGGGGATCCTTGAGGAGCTGCTCTGGGGGCTTGATCCTGCCCGGGGGGCTTGGAAAACGGCTTTAAAATCGACAAAAAATGAGCTGGGCTGATGAGAGCGCCCTGGGAATGGAGTGGAGGAGGAGGAGGAAACGCGGCATCCCCGGCCCCAGGTGGGGTCCCCCGGCGCGGCTGCAGCCCAAGATAGAATCCACCCACGGGCAGGAAACCCTCAGTGCGTGTTCACGGGGTGGGGAAATCTCCTCTGAATGGAAAAGAAAGGCGCCCTCGCCCCCAGAAACCATCTCAGCGCCACCCCCGAGGCCGGGGGATCTCCAGGGCTGCCCCGGTGGGGCTGTGTTCCCCCAGCAGGGCGTGGGACGAAGGCTGGCTGAGGCAGAGTGTGGTGGGAGAAACCTAGAAAGGGTTGGGAGAACCTGCTGAGGGAGCCTGGTCCGGGCACAGGCACAGGCACAGGCTCTGGAAAAGGGTGTGGGGACAGAGGGAAGAAGAGGAGGGAAGGAGGGAGGAGGAAAGTGAGAGATGGAGCAAAGGAGACAGCTGTCGTAGGAGTTAGACACGGAGCAGGGGACAGGGACAGGAGCCTTGCCCACAGAGGCTGTCCAAGATGCCAAATGGGGCATCCAGCACCTTTGCATGTGGAAACAGCAGGGTCTGAGGCTGCTGTCAAACCTGAGGGTAAACATTGCCCATGGACAAGGAAGGGGACAGCACCCAGGACTGCCCCTATATTCCCTGCCAGCTGGACAAGTCCCAAAGCAGGGTTGGGTGCCCCACAGTGAGGAAGGCACAGGAGAGTTTTTGCCTGGCCGAGTTGGAGTTTTGGATGTCACTGGGATGTGAATGTGCCATTCTTGGAGCACTTTCCCTGGTTCTTCAAGCTAAAACAGCTCAGTGAATCCATCATTCCCATGGGAGAGGATCGGGAAGTTTCAGCCTGCAAAGGTGCCCTGGAGTGGAGCTGATCCAAGGCCTGGGACCCCAGGACCATGGTGGCCTCTGTGCCTTTGCCTCAGGGGGAAGGAGAGGACACCGTGGTGCCACTTTGGGACCCAACGGGGGATTCCCCCTCCCTCCCCAGATTTCTTCACTTAGTGGGTTTTGTGATCTGATGTCAGGTTTCAGCTTTATGTGAGGAGTAATAGAAACCACGCAGTGAGGTGAGTCCCTGCTCCAGGCTCCGTCCCCAGTCCCTGGGAGAGGCTCACCAGCTCCCAGTGACAGCTCTTCTGCAGCAGGAGAGGGCTCAGCCAGGAAAGGAGAGCCTCATTTCCCATCTCAGCCCCATTTTCCATCCTCCTTTCTCGAGGTTTCAGCCCAGCAGTGTGTGGACACCCCCTGCCCTGTCTGCTGAATCTTCCCACTGCTGGATCCAGCCCTGCTGGGGCTGGGAACATCCCCTGGCTCTGTCCTGTTCCACACTGTACCATGTCCTTGTCCCACTGCCTGTGACTTTGGCATGGATGGAATCCTGGAATATCCTGGGTGGGAAGGGACCCTCAGGGATGATCAGCCCAGCCCCTGTCCCTGCACAGGCACCCCAACAACCCCACCCTGAGCCCCCCTGGCAGCGCTGTCCAAACGCTCCTGGAGCTCTGGCAGCCTTGGGGCCGGGAGCATTCCCTGGGGAGCCTGGGCAGTGCCCAGCAGCCTCGGGGGGAAGAACCTTCAGTGCTGAAAACTCCCCGTGTGTGACCCCTGACTGACCTCAATTCATGGCTCATCTCCCCAGCAAGGGTCTCGGGGCTGGGCGTGCTTCTCCGGGGACACAACCCCACATCCCCCCTTAGGACAGCCCCAAATGCAGCCCTCTGCCCGGGAAGGGTGGGCACAGGGCGCTGCGGCTGTTCCAGCCCCTGCCCTGCTCAGCCCAGCCGCAGCTGTGTCTGTGTCTGTGCCGTCTCGCTTCCCCAGGCTGAGCCGCTGCGCGGGGGCACCGAGCCCGGCACGGGTGGGAAGCCGAGGGAGAGTTAAACCCTGCCCGGTGGAGGGGCTTGAGCCAGGAGCCCCACATCCCTCCAGCAGTGCTGGGGGGACACGGGGGTGGCACTGAAGCCACCGGCAGCTTTTGGCTCCCCTGGCCATTGCGGAGAGGTCGCAGGGCAGGGCAAAAGTGGGGGGAGGAGTGGGAGGAGATGGGACAAACTGCCAGGAGAAGGCCAGCAGAGCCTCCCCTGTGCTTCGGGGTACGTGTCAGGCTTGTGCAGGTTTGTTTGTCCTCAGCAAAACACCAGTTCTTGATTTGTAAAGTTTTTGATTAAAACTGACCTGGAGCTCAGCAGGCTCGGAGCAGGAGCTGCCTCCCCCTTGTGTCCCCCCCTCGCTGTCCTCCTGCACCCAGAGCCGGCTCCCACGGGGACATCAAAGTGTCCGGCCCAGACGTGGGGGCTGCGGGACCCCCGCACCGGGGGCTGGGGGCAGGAGCCGTGCCGAGCTCCTGGCCAGAAAGGCGATTTTGTTTTTGGTTTCCTGGATGATGCGTTCCACATGGCGTTGCATCACGCACAGCTGTTACATCACTTTAGCCAGGAAATTTAAAGCAAGTGGCCTGGGCTGGAATTGTGGTTTAATTATTATTTATGGATAACAACAACAACAGCGAGAGAGAAGAAAGGCCTCAAAACCCCCGGGGTTTTTTTTTCCCCTCTTCTTAAAGCCCGCCCATCTCTCATATTACAGCGACTTTGTCCCCAGCTCCCTCCCAGCCCCTGTGGTGGGGAGCAGCCCCCGGGATGGGCTCCCAGCGGGGGCAACTTCTGGGCTTGGCTTGGCTTGGCTTGGCTTGGCTGCTTTGGCCACACTGTGCCCCTCCCCCTGAGGGTGTCCCCTCCTTCCTGGCCTCCCCCGCAGAGCTTGGACACCCTCCTAGCACCCTAGGGGACATTTTCTGCTCCTAAGGGTGAGCCCAGCACGGGCCAGTGCAGGTCCCTCGAGCATGCTTGGCTCCACTTGCCGTCCTCCCTTCAGGTGCCATTTGTCACCAGCAGCCCCCGCCACTGCTCGGAGCCTGCCAGCTGAGTTGTGACAGTCACTGTTCCCCATGGGGCACTCTGGAGACACACGACACATCCAATTCATCCCTGCCTGCTGAGGCTGCCCACAGGGCACCTGAGGGATGTTGGTGACAGGGATGGTTCCCTCTCTCCAACCTCTTTCACTCCTTTCCTTCCAGCTGTGGGGACAGAAGCGATGCTGAGAGCATTGTCATCCTCATTGTCCTCCCTGCCAGGAGGCACCAGGGACCCTCTTCTTCCTCTTTCCCTTTGGGCACAGCATAGAGCAGGGACACCAGTGGCTCTGCTCCCCCACTGCCACCACCTGGGGGTCCCTGTCACTGGGCTCTGTTCCTGGCAGTGTGACTGACAGCTCCACGTGGCCGTGTGTGTCCCCAGGGCCCGGGGCTGGGCAGGGAACAGCCCTGGTGTGAACTGCCCAGGGGGTTTGCACAGCCCCCAGCCCCCTTTACAGCTGGGGAAACCAAGGCAAGGACAGTGGCGCGGGCACTGAGCATCCACAGGCACCTGCCAGGCAGGGCCACGTCCCCTTCCACGGGGGACACAATGAGGGGACAGGCCTGGAATCCTCAATTGGGACCCAGCCCCAGCCCGGGCAGAGCTGGAATGGAAACTCCTCCACCCCACACCAGGCTCTCAGGGCAGCTCGTTGGAAAGTTCCCGGTGCAATTCTGAGCGCAAGCCCCGTGTTTTGTGCTGAGCGTTGAAAAATGCAGCAGTGCTCCTTAGCTACGCTGCTGCTGTGACAAAACCCCTCCAGCCACCTCCCGCAGCCACCACGGTGCTGCTCACCCTCCTCATGCCCACCATGATCATCCCATATCCCTTCATCTGCTGAGGGGAGTTCTGGAGAGCACACTCCAGCCCTGAGCACACTCACGGGGCTCAAGGAAACTGGTCCCCAAATTGTCACGTTCAGAGGATCTGTTTGTACAGAAATCCCACCCTGGCTGACTGTGGGAAATGGATTTGTAGAGAATTTTTAATGTTTGATTTTTAAAAAAAATTTAAATTTTATTTCTCAGCAAATCCATCTCCCACGGGTGACCCGGGTGAGGACCAGGTCCTTCTGCTCTGTTTTCCCCGAGCAATGGGATATCATCACACACAGGCACAGCAGACCCTGGGGATCCTTGAGGAGCTGCTCTGGGGGCTTGATCCTGCCCGGGGGGCTTGGAAAACGGCTTTAAAATCGACAAAAAATGAGCTGGGCTGATGAGAGCGCCCTGGGAATGGAGTGGAGGAGGAGGAGGAAACGCGGCATCCCCGGCCCCAGGTGGGGTCCCCCGGCGCGGCTGCAGCCCAAGATAGAATCCACCCACGGGCAGGAAACCCTCAGTGCGTGTTCACGGGGTGGGGAAATCTCCTCTGAATGGAAAAGAAAGGCGCCCTCGCCCCCAGAAACCATCTCAGCGCCACCCCCGAGGCCGGGGGATCTCCAGGGCTGCCCCGGTGGGGCTGTGTTCCCCCAGCAGGGCGTGGGACGAAGGCTGGCTGAGGCAGAGTGTGGTGGGAGAAACCTAGAAAGGGTTGGGAGAACCTGCTGAGGGAGCCTGGTCCGGGCACAGGCACAGGCACAGGCTCTGGAAAAGGGTGTGGGGACAGAGGGAAGAAGAGGAGGGAAGGAGGGAGGAGGAAAGTGAGAGATGGAGCAAAGGAGACAGCTGTCGTAGGAGTTAGACACGGAGCAGGGGACAGGGACAGGAGCCTTGCCCACAGAGGCTGTCCAAGATGCCAAATGGGGCATCCAGCACCTTTGCATGTGGAAACAGCAGGGTCTGAGGCTGCTGTCAAACCTGAGGGTAAACATTGCCCATGGACAAGGAAGGGGACAGCACCCAGGACTGCCCCTATATTCCCTGCCAGCTGGACAAGTCCCAAAGCAGGGTTGGGTGCCCCACAGTGAGGAAGGCACAGGAGAGTTTTTGCCTGGCCGAGTTGGAGTTTTGGATGTCACTGGGATGTGAATGTGCCATTCTTGGAGCACTTTCCCTGGTTCTTCAAGCTAAAACAGCTCAGTGAATCCATCATTCCCATGGGAGAGGATCGGGAAGTTTCAGCCTGCAAAGGTGCCCTGGAGTGGAGCTGATCCAAGGCCTGGGACCCCAGGACCATGGTGGCCTCTGTGCCTTTGCCTCAGGGGGAAGGAGAGGACACCGTGGTGCCACTTTGGGACCCAACGGGGGATTCCCCCTCCCTCCCCAGATTTCTTCACTTAGTGGGTTTTGTGATCTGATGTCAGGTTTCAGCTTTATGTGAGGAGTAATAGAAACCACGCAGTGAGGTGAGTCCCTGCTCCAGGCTCCGTCCCCAGTCCCTGGGAGAGGCTCACCAGCTCCCAGTGACAGCTCTTCTGCAGCAGGAGAGGGCTCAGCCAGGAAAGGAGAGCCTCATTTCCCATCTCAGCCCCATTTTCCATCCTCCTTTCTCGAGGTTTCAGCCCAGCAGTGTGTGGACACCCCCTGCCCTGTCTGCTGAATCTTCCCACTGCTGGATCCAGCCCTGCTGGGGCTGGGAACATCCCCTGGCTCTGTCCTGTTCCACACTGTACCATGTCCTTGTCCCACTGCCTGTGACTTTGGCATGGATGGAATCCTGGAATATCCTGGGTGGGAAGGGACCCTCAGGGATGATCAGCCCAGCCCCTGTCCCTGCACAGGCACCCCAACAACCCCACCCTGAGCCCCCCTGGCAGCGCTGTCCAAACGCTCCTGGAGCTCTGGCAGCCTTGGGGCCGGGAGCATTCCCTGGGGAGCCTGGGCAGTGCCCAGCAGCCTCGGGGGGAAGAACCTTCAGTGCTGAAAACTCCCCGTGTGTGACCCCTGACTGACCTCAATTCATGGCTCATCTCCCCAGCAAGGGTCTCGGGGCTGGGCGTGCTTCTCCGGGGACACAACCCCACATCCCCCCTTAGGACAGCCCCAAATGCAGCCCTCTGCCCGGGAAGGGTGGGCACAGGGCGCTGCGGCTGTTCCAGCCCCTGCCCTGCTCAGCCCAGCCGCAGCTGTGTCTGTGTCTGTGCCGTCTCGCTTCCCCAGGCTGAGCCGCTGCGCGGGGGCACCGAGCCCGGCACGGGTGGGAAGCCGAGGGAGAGTTAAACCCTGCCCGGTGGAGGGGCTTGAGCCAGGAGCCCCACATCCCTCCAGCAGTGCTGGGGGGACACGGGGGTGGCGCTGAAGCCACCGGCAGCTTTTGGCTCCCCTGGCCATTGCGGAGAGGTCGCAGGGCAGGGCAAAAGTGGGGGGAGGAGTGGGAGGAGATGGGACAAACTGCCAGGAGAAGGCCAGCAGAGCCTCCCCTGTGCTTCGGGGTACGTGTCAGGCTTGTGCAGGTTTGTTTGTCCTCAGCAAAACACCAGTTCTTGATTTGTAAAGTGTTTGATTCAAACTGACCTGGAGCTCAGCAGGCTCGGAGCAGGATCCACAGCCGGGAGCTCCGGGCACTGCGGGAGAGAGGAGCGGCGGCAGCCCCGGGCAGGGCCGGGGGTGCCAGGGGAGCAGGGCAGCCCCCGAGCTGTGCCCAGCAGGGTTTGGGGTGCCAGGGGAGCAGGGCAGCCCCCGAGCTGTGCCCAGCAGGGTTTGGGGTGCCAGGGGAGCAGAGCAGCCCCCGAGCTGTGCCCAGGAAGGGCTGGGGGTGCCAGGGGAGCAGGGCAGCCCCCGAGCTGTGCCCAGCAGGGTTTGGGGTGCCAGGGGAGCAGCGCAGCCCCCGAGCTGTGCCCAGCAGGGTTTGGGGTGCCAGGGGAGCAGCGCAGCCCCCGAGCTGTGCCCTGTCCCCAGGAAGGGCTGGGGGTGCCAGAGGAGCCGGGCAGCCCCCGAGCTGTGCCCAGCAGGGTCGGGGGTGCCAGGGGAGCAGAGCAGCCCCCGAGCTGTGCCCAGCAGGGTTTGGGATGCCAGGGGAGCAGCGCAGCCCCCGAGCTGTGCCCAGCAGGGTTTGGGGTGCCAGGGGAGCAGCGCAGCCCCCGAGCTGTGCCCTGTCCCCAGCAGGGCCGGGGGTGCTGCCGGGGCGGGGGCACAGGGCAGGGGGCACCAGCCCGGCCGTGGGTGTCTGCTCCGGGGCTGAAGCTCTCGGGTCCTGGGGGAAATGGTAAAGGTAAGAAGATTTTTAGGAAGGTGAAAAAACAAATCTTAAAACCAAAAAAGATAAAAAACTGACGATGACTGCAAAATCTAAAAATAGAAAAAAATGCAATAATATTACAAACAAAAATTACAATAAACCCCAAAACCTAACTACAACTACAAAATCTAAAAACAGAAAAAATGCAATAGTACAACAATCAAAAAATTACAATAAAACCCCAAAAATAATCTACAACTACAAAATCTAAAAATAGAAAAAATTATAATAACAAACAAAGCCATTAAACAATAACCTAAGTTTTAAACCTGACTAAAATAAAGCTTAAAACTACGTAAAAATGTACTCAAAATAATTTAAAAATTTAAACTTAGTAATAATATATTATAAATTATTAATTAAAAACAAACACTATGCAAAATAAACATACCTATACTTTTAATAATTAACTAAAACAATTTTCTATAGACTTTAACAATACATATTAACTAAATAATAAGCAATAAATATAAACTAAAAAGTTTTTTAAATACTCCATAACAAAAAAATCTTTAACTAAAACTACCACTATCTATACATAAACTTTACCATCTTCCTATTATCTTAACCATATAATTAAATGATTATTTTTAACCACAAATAAAACTCAAAAAACCATACCCCAGCAATCCCATCCCATTCATAAAAATATAAATAACTGCACCAGCACAGGCTGCCCGCCCTGGCGTTTTCGGGGTGCTGCCCCCCCCCCCAAACCCGGGGTTTTGTGGAAGAGGGGACACGGAGGCACCACGGGATGGAACCCAAAGGTGGGTTAAGGGACGCTGAAGGAGGAAGAGGAGGAGGCTGAAGAGTTGCTGAGCCCTGGGCATGCAAAGGACCCGGCAGCACAGCCCCGGTGCCCCCAGCTGAGCCCAGAGTTTGTCTCTGGGGCTCAGGAGGTGTTGGATTGAGTTTTTTTTTAAATCTTACTACAATATATCTTTCATAATTCTATTTTTCTAAAATAGCCAATCTTTTTTCTAAAACTATATTTTAAAACTCATTTCTATTTCTATTTTTCACTTAACAATATCTATCTTATTCTACATTATTTTAAATCAATATTTCTTATCTTAACATTTACATATAAATAATATAAATATATCTATTGTTTATATTATGTATAAAAATAATAATTCTATTAAATGTTGTACGTTAAATAATGGTATTAAATTTAATAATGTACTAATAAAGAATGTAATAATTCTATTAAGCTTTAAACATTTCCTAGAAATCCATTCCCACAGGGAGGGCACATGAGCACGCTGGGGCTGGGCCTGGGGCTGTGCCCGAGGGGTGTTTGGGGTTGAGGAGGGGGCTGTGCCCATGGGCCGGGGGGTTCCCCGAGGCCGGGGGAGCTGCTGGCACCCGCCTGGCAGAGGGGAGCCCCGGGCTGGGCTGGGCTGGGGGAGGTGCAGGAAGCAGAATAACGAAATGTGAAATGTAGGGCAGCCCCAGCTGGCGGCTCCCGGCTGCAGGGCCCCCCACTCTGCCAGCCCACATCCGGGGGGGCTGCGGGAGCATCCTCCGGGGGGAGACCGTGGGGCTGCCAGAGGGGTTTTACCTCCACTAAACCCTGCGTGTGCCCTCGTTCCCACCCGGCCTGGGCACCCAGCTCGCCTCCAACCCAGAGCTTTGGCACCCAGGAGTTTCCTCCTCCAAATATATATATATATATATATATATATATATATATATATATATATATTTATTTATTTATTTATTTATTTATTTATTTATTTATTTATTTAAATATTTATTTATTTAAAATTTTATTTATTTATTTAAATTTTTATTTATTTATTCTATTTATTATGTATTTAAGGTGTATATAAAAATATTTATTTACATATAATCCTATATCCTCCTCTTATACATAATATATTATGCATTATTAATAAAAACCCCAAACATTACATAAAACAAATGTGCAAACGCTTTTAATAATTAACTAAAGCAATTATCTATAAACTTTATCAATATGCTATTAACTAGAAAGTTTTTAAACTATTCTACAACAAAAAAAAAAAAAAAAAAAAAAAATTGAGGTCTCCCAAAAGCTGCGGCTCAAGGAGTCAGAGGTTTCAGGACAGTTTTATTTAAAATCGGGAGTTTTTAGGAAGAAGAAGTGCGTTTGGAGGTGGAAGGGCAGGGGCAGAAAGGTGCCTTTGGCTGCCCACGCCTGCGGCTGAGCCCCAGCACTGCCAGCCCCGGGCTGGCTCTGCCGCTGCTTCCAGAGCTTTTCAGGGCTGCCAGCCCCGGAGAGCGCCCGGGAGCTGCTGGGGACAGCCCTGCCACCCTGCCAGCCCCGGAGAGCGCCCGGGAGCTGCTGGGGACAGCCCTGCCAGCCCCGGAGAGCGCCCGGGAGCTGCTGGGGACAGCCCTGCCACCCTGCCAGCCCCAGCAGGTGCCAGGGGTGCCAGTGGCACGCAGGAACCGGGACAGACTGGGAGCTGCCCTGCCAGCCCAGCCCCTCACCAGCCCCAGGGAGAGCCCTCAAGCCCTCGCTGAGACCCTGAAATACAAAACCCTGCCTGCCCCAGAAGCTGCCCCTCTCCCACAGAGCATCTTGCTCAGATTTTGGGCAAAACCAGGCAAAAAGCAGCTTGGAAGCCCCTGGCCCTGCCTTCAGCTCTGCTCAGTGTTTGGTGCTGTAGGGAAAGGTGCCACGAGATGAGTGAAGGGACAAAAAACAGCCCAATATGAAAACAGACACCTGGATATTGCCCAAAGACACACAGCGTGCTCAGAGATGCTGTGGCTGCCCCATCCCTGGAAGCATTGGAGGGGTTGGACAGGTCTGGGGGCAGTTTGGGGTAGTGGAAGGCGTCCCTGCCGTGGCAGGGGGTGGCACTGGGTGGGCTTTAAAGTCCCTTCCACCCAAACCAGGCTGGGGCTCTGGGTGCATAACCTGGGGCTGCGAGGATGTGTTCAGCTGCTGGGGTTTGCAGTGACCTCAGCTCACCTTGGCAGCCTCAGACACCTTATCTTATCTCATCTTATCTCTGCACCGAGCTGTGCTGCAGTGAGAGCGCCGAGTGCCTGGGCTTCCCCTGCTCCTGCCTGCCAGGGCACCCCCAGCACCCGTGGGACACCCACAGCACCCGTGGGACACCCCCAGCACCCCCGTGAGACACCCACAGCACCCGTGGGGGACACCCACAGCACCTCCATGGGACACCCACAGCACCCCCGTGGGACACCCACAGCACCCGTGGGACACCCACAGTGCCCGTGGCACACCCACAGCACCCCTGGGGGACACCCCCAGCACCCGTGGGGGACACCCACACCACCTCCATGGGACACCCACACCACCCCTGCCAGGGCACCCAAATCACCCCTGGGCGACACCCACAGCACCCTTGGGACACCCAAATCACCCCGTGGGACACCCAAATCACCCCTGGGACACCCACAGCACCTGTGGGACCCAAACAGCACCCCTGGGCGACACCCACACCACCCGTGGGACACCCACAGCACCCCCGTGAGACACCCAAATCACCCCTGGGACACCCACAGCACCCGTGGGACACCCACAGCACCCCCGTGGGACACCCACAGCACCCGTGGGACACCCCCAGCACCCCCGTGGGACACCCACAGTGCCCGTGGCACACCCACAGCACCCCTGGGGGACACCCAAATCACCCGTGGGACACCCACAGCACCCATGGGACCCAAACAGCACCCCTGGGGGACACCCCCAGCACCCGTGGGGGACACCCACACCACCTCCATGGGACACCCACACCACCCCTGCCAGGGCACCCAAATCACCCCTGGGCGACACCCACAGCACCCTTGGGACACCCAAATCACCCCGTGGGACACCCAAATCACCCCTGGGACACCCACAGCACCTGTGGGACCCAAACAGCACCCCTGGGGGACACCCACAGCACCCGTGGGACACCCACAGCACCCCCGTGGGACACCCCCAGCACCCGTGGGACACCCACAGCACCTCCATGGGACATCCACACCACCCCTGCCAGGGCACCCAAATCACCCCTGGGCGACACCCCCGGCACCCATGGGACACCCCCAGCACCCCCGTGGGACACCCCCGGCACCCCCGTGGGACACCCCCGGCACCCATGGGACACCCCCAGCACCCCCGTGGGACACCCCCGGCACCCATGGGACACCCCCAGCACCCCCGTGGGACACGCACCCCACTCAGGCACAGCTCCCAGAGCTCACAGGGACGGGAGACACGCGTGGGGAGCATCTGCCCGTACAGGGAGCGGGGATGTTCCCGATGCTCCTCCTGCCGCCCCCGGCTCCCCGGGAAGCAGAGGATGAGCTGCCTGGCACCACCCCTGCCTCTGGCCCCCATCTCTCCGTGTCTGGCCGTGCTGCAGCTCTGCAGGAGCCCAGTCCCTCTGGGAGCTGAGCTGTGGGGCAGAGCCCCCCACCAGAATAGAGCCCCGATGCAAAAGGCTTCAGCTGCTGCAGCCTCTCCTCAGCAGGACACCTCTAGACTCACACCTTGCTCCTGTCCTTGCTGGGCAAGGGTTATAAACCCTTTATAACCCCAAATATCGGCATGGTTTTCCCCGAGCAGTGGCAGGAGACAGGGATGGGGTGCTCAGGAAAGGAATTTGAGAGCCCTTCACCCCACCCAAGATGTGCAAGGAGGGTGGGTGTTGAGTTTTAATTTTTTTTTTTGTTAGGGTTGGGATTAAATGTGTGAGATGGTATTTCTTGTTCAGATTTAGATGTTTGTTAGTTTTTATTTATATTACAGTCTCATAAACTGTGAATTTTGCAGTACTTTACTCAAATAAACTAAAAAATGGAGTTCTGTCTTTTTCTTTAGAAGGCTTTTTAAGGATAAATCGTCTAATTAAGAAATTATGCTTAAATTATTTTTATTTTTAACCCAATAACTAACTACCTGTGGCTTGTAATGTGGACTTTTTCATTTAATTATATAAAATCACTTAAACTCATGAAGAAGAAGGTGATGAGAGAGGATTAGCTTCTGTCTTAAAGCTTCTATTTTGCTTCATATATATGACTGTATCCTAAAACTTCAAACTCTAGGTCTTCTACTGTGTGATATTACACACTTCTACTCAAACTTCGCACCCGTAATCTCAATTTTGCCATTTAATTTTGGAAGCTTCTCCACGGCCTCAGGTCAGTGCAGTGCTCTCCTGGGGCTCAGTGCCGGGCAGCACAGCGAGTCTGAAATTCCCAGCAGCCAGGGCTCCAGCGGGGCATTGCTGGGAATGATTTCCATCTTCCCAGGGGGGCCTGCGCCCCCAGCCCTGCCTCCGCTGCCGCTGCGGTTCCTGGGCCCCCCGGGCAGGGTGACAGCGACACGCAGAAGGCAGGATGTCACCTCAAACCTCAAGAGGAGCTGCTGCCGAGGGGGAGGGCGGCCGGGATGCCGGAGGGGGTTTTGAGGCACCCAAAGTAAACACGGGTGCTCCTCTCCCAGCCGGCTCCTTCCGCAGCCCCCGCGGTGCTGGACGTGTCCTGTGTCCCCTGGGGGCAGGGCATGGCCAGGGGGTGGGGACACCACCCTGGGCAGGGCTGGTGGGGTCCGTGACTGCAGGAAATGTCCTGATGCCCTCAGGGGTCCTTCTGGGCTGGTGGCATGAGGGTGTCCCCCCCTCTCGGGTCCGCACAGCGCCCCGACCCCTCGAATCCACCGGGAGATGGATTTGGCGGCTTTGGGACCGTGGGTGGGGACCCTGCAAGCCCCGAGCTCCTGGGGGAAAGGGACATAAATGGGGCAGCTCTGCCCCCAGCCCTCTCTGTCTCTGGGCTCCTCAGGAGCTGGTTTGATACCCGTTTATTGCCCACCACCACCACAAATCCCTTCTGTTCATCCGTGATCCACGAATCCCTCCCCAGCCCACCTGGGAACCCTGACAGCTGGACCCGGCACCCTCGAGCCCATCAGGGCCTGCGACCCCCGGGTGTGGGGCTGGGACACAGCAGGGAGGGGGCCACGAGTCATCCCTAAACTCCTGAAACACCCCCGGAGCCCTGCCGGCAGCCAGTGACCCTAACGGGGCTCAGGGGGGTGCTGGGGAGGGGGGCGGGCAGTGTCCCCTGCGGTCCCACGGCTCCGATGCTCCTCGGGGGAGCTGTCACCCACCTGTGCCCCGGGGCAGCCGCAGCACCCACCCTCCCGGGGATGGAGCAGCCCGGCTTTGAGCTTCCCTCGGGAAAAGGCGGCGATTTCCCGCTGCTCGCCGTGCAGAGGGAGAGCACGGGGTGCGGGAGCCGAGGCACGGCCGGTGCTGCCCCCCCTGCCCGCCCCCCGTGCCCGGCTCCAGCGGGAGCTGCGGCTCCGCGGGTGCGGCTGCCGGGGGAGAGGGGGAACCGGGCGGGAGGGGGCACGGGGACCAGGGGCTTGTGTCTGCCACCCCGGGGCACGGGGACATGCGGCTTGTGTCTGCCACCCCGGGGCACGGGGACCAGGGGCTTGTGTCTGCCACCCCGGGGCACGGGGACCAGGGCTTGTGTCTGCCACTCTGGAGCACAGGGACCAGGGCGTTGTGTCTGCCACCCTGGGGCACGGGGACATGCGGCTTGTGTCTGCCACCCCGGGGCACGGGGACCAGGGGCTTGTGTCTGCCACCCCGGGGCACGGGGACCAGGGGCTTGTGTCTGCCACCCCGGGGCACGGGGACCAGGGGCTTGTGTCTGCCACCCTGGGGGCACGGGGACCAGGGGCTTGTGTCTGCCACCTGGGGCACGGGGACCATGGGCTTGTGTCTGCCACCCCGGGGCACGGGGACCAGGGGCTTGTGTCTGCCACCCCGGGGCACGGGGACCAGGGCTTGTGTCTGCCACCCTGGGGCACGGGGACCAGGGGCTTGTGTCTGCCACCCCGGGGCACGGGGACCAGGGGCTTGTGTCTGCCACCCCGGGGCACGGGGACCAGGGGCTTGTGTCTGCCACCCCGGGGCACGGGGACCAGGGGCTTGTGTCTGCCACCCCGGGGCACGGGGACCAGGGCTTGTGTCTGCCACCCTGGGGCACGGGGACCAGGGGCTTGTGTCTGCCACCCCGGGGCACGGGGACCAGGGGCTTGTGTCTGCCACCCCGGGGCACGGGGACCAGGGGCTTGTGTCTGCCACTCTGGGGCACAGGGACCAGGGCGTTGTGTCTGCCACCCTGGCAAGGCACCCGGCTGCGCCGAGCTTGTCCTGCCGGGGACAGCTCCGCCCGCCCCGTGTCCCCTGCCAGCCCCGAGCGCTATGCCGGGCAGGGAGGAGCGATCCCTGTGAGTGAGCCAGGGGGATGCCCGGGTGGGAATGAGCTCAGCTCCGTCTCCCCGGGTCCTCAGGGAGCCAGCGAGGCTCCAGCCCCCGGCCGCAGCTGCCCGGCCACCCTCGCCACCGCAGCATGGGGCAGGGCGGCCACGGGAGGGGGTCCCGAGCCCGCGAGCAACAACTTCTGCGGCTTTGAAAGCGAAAAAAGAGCCCTGCATCCCCAGGAGCAGCTGTTCGTGTTTGCCTGTCTCCTTTCCTGCTTTTATTCCCTTTTTTCTTTAATCATCTTCTCTCGCCTCGACCGCACCGACGCTAAGATGGAGCCGCTTCCCTCCCATCCATCCCGGCTCCCTGCGCCTCCCCCAGCCCGTACCGCACCTCGGGGGTGACAACGACAGCTGCGAGGGTGGCGGGTCCCTTCCCCCTCTCGCACACCCCTTCCCGTCCCCCTCCTGTCCCCAGCCCCCCGCCGGTGCCGAGCCCCCCGAGCCGGGCGGCCCCGCAGCCTTTTGCCTTGACATTTGAAAAATGCCAGGCTGAGCCGGAGCCGGCAGCTGCAGGGTGGCACGCTGCCAACTATTTCGTTTTGGGTGGGTTTCGGTTTGTTTTCCGTGGCGGACGCCGCTGGCGGGAATGAAAGGGGAAGGCTGAGCCCCAGCGCTCGTCCGCCAGGTTGGGGGGCTGCCCGGGGCGGCTCGGGGGGAGCGGTGGCTCTGGGGCTGGGGCATCACCTGCGTGGCTCGGAGGTCTGGCTGACAGCTCCCCAAAATCCTGGGAGCACCCGTGGGTCACCCCCCACCTTCCCGGTGTCCCCGGGCCAGCCTTGGCCGGGTCCTGGCCCCCAAGGCGCTCGTGGAGTGGGAAGAGAGGGATGAGGCGGGTGATGATCCAGCCCTCAGGAGAGCAGCGGGGCAGGATCCCGATGCGTTCAGAGCAGGATCCCGATGTGTTCAGAGCAGGATCCCGATGTCCTTGCAGAGCCGGCTCCCCAGCCAGCCCAGGGTGTCACTGGGAGAGCCCCACCTCATTGGGACTCCGCAGGGAAGAGTCACCTCCTGGCTTGGGTGTCCCCAGACCCTCCTGGGCCCCGGGGAGCCGCCGTGCCCGGGCACTGGGGGTTTGCTGGGGGTTTGCCGGGGGCTGTGGCACGGAGGGAAGGGAAGGGAAGGGAAGGAAGGAGTTGTTCTTCCCCTGCCCTGTTGCAGGTACCCAAGTCCCCGGCTGCTGCTGTGCCTCGGCGACAGGCAGAGCCAGTCGGGATGGCACAAGGGATGGAGATCTCCTCAGTACCCCGTGCCCTCCTGGGCGGGGGACCCGGAATTGTGCCCCGTGCCCTCCTCGGCTGGGGCAGGGGACAGCAGCAAGGACACCACTTGGATACTCATATTTTTTATTCATGTAAGCACCATAAATCTGCCTGGCTGCTCTTTCCCTGACAATAGAATTCATTATGATGGAAATATCCTCCGGAGGACTGCAGCTTAATTACCTCCTCATTTGCATTTTTGCATATTAATGACTGCAGAGCTGCTAATTTTGCTGCATTATTTTAAAGGCAAAGCAGCCCCTCTCCTCCTTGTCTCTCCAGCCATTTTCTGTTCCCTCACTTTGTCCCCGCTGGGGCCGGAGGCGGCTCAGCCCCGGGCTGGCCAGGTGCCCTCGGGCGTGTGCCCGGTGCGATGTCCCCCTCTGTCCCGGTGCCACCCTCGGGAATTCCAGCCCTTCCTCGCGGTGCCTCCGTCACCCCTTCGGGCCACCCAGCCCCGTGGGTGGGGTGTCCTCGGCTGGGATGGCCAGACCAGGCGCCCTTGCAATGTCCCCAGGATGTCGCCGGCTCTTGGCGAGCGTTGGGGGCGGCGTGGCCGCCTGCGTCCTCCGCGCTCCCGCCCATTGTTCTGGTGGCGGTTTTTGGGCAGCGGTGTCACCGCCTGTTACTTCCAGTCCATGGCTCCAACCGCAGCTCGGGGAGGGGCGGGGGGGCTTTGCCTCGCTGGCTCCCGCTGGCCCGGGCGGGACGGGCAGGGGTCGCTCCCCGGGATCTCTGACGGGAGCGGGAGGGCTCCGGGGCAGGGGGGATGCTGAGCCCTCCCCGCCTCCCCACGCGGCTCTGTGCCCCTGCTCCGCCCGCCCCTCTGTCGCTGTCCCGGGGGGTGTTCGGGGCCCGTCCCGGCTGCCGGGATCCTCCTGAACCCCCGCAGGTGTCCCCAGCCCAGCCCCTGCGGGGGTCTCCGCTCCCTGCCCGTGTCCCACCCGCGCCGCAGGGGCCGAAGCAGAACCGAGAGTTTCCCGTCCCCGGCCCGAGGAGCGGCCGCGTGTCGCGACCGCCGGGTGACCCAGGTGCCACCGAGCCAGGGCCGCCCGGCGTGACTCAGCCGGGCCGGTGCCACCAAGGGCGGGCGCGGAGAGGGGCTGGGGGTGTGACCCCCCCGCGGATGCTGAGCACCAGCGTCAGGGGTGGGGCGGGCAGGGACGGGGCTGGGGACACCGACAGGGGAGGGGGCCGGGCGTAGGGACAAAGCCAGGGCAGGGGCTGGACACAGGGACGGGGCTGAGGACAGGGCTGGAGGCGGCACTGGGCACAGGGGAAGGGACGGAGCTGAGCTCAGGGACCGGGACAGGTCAGGGACGGGGCTGGGAACAGGCTTGGAGATTGGGCTGGGGACAGGGACAGGGCTGGGGACTGGGCTGGGGACCCGAACAGGGGTCGAGTCGGGGCTGAAGACAGGGAGGGGGGCAGGACAGGGCGTAGGGACAGAGCCGGGGTCGGGGCTGGGGACAGGGACAGGACAGAATCGGGTCTGGGGACGGAGACAGGGGCAGGGACTGGGAGGAGGCAGGGCACAAGAGCGGGCTGGAGACTGGGACAAGGACAGTTACAGAACGGAGACGGGGACAGGCCACAGGGACAGACACACAGACACAGGAACCGAAATACAGGGACATAACACGGAGAGACACAGGGGCGGGACAGGGACAGACACACGGACCGATACGGACAGGATAGAGACAGGTACACGGAGAGACACACGGATACAAGACAGGACAGGATACAAGGCACATGGCAAGGACAGGGACAGACAGACGGACAGGACAGGGACAGACACACGGACAGGACTCGGCCGGGAAGGGCTCGTGGCGCCACCTGGCGGCCGCTGGGGCACTGCAGGGCCGCGGGCCCGGGGCTCGGGGGGTCCCGGGGGGCGCGGAGGGACCGGGGGGGACACAGGGAACACCGCTCTGGCCCTTGGGCCCCACGGGCGATCCCTGAGGACGGCTTGGGTGGCTGTAACTCCAGAGCCTCTCGCAGCTCCCCCATCCCTTCACGCCGGGGACCTGTCCCGGACGTGTCCCCTTGGGGAACGGCAGTGGTCCCACGGATCCTGGGGACAGGGCGCAGGGACCCCCAGGAGAGGGGACAGCGCGGGGACAGCGCAGCCGGGAGGGGCAGGACCTGCCCGCTAGAGGGCAGCGGAGCCCAGGAATTGGGATCCCCGGGCGGGACCTGCATCCTGCACCCCTCACCTTGTACCCCTCACCTTGCGCCCCTCACCTTGCGCCCCTCACCTTGCACCCTTCACCGTGCGCCCCTCACCTTGTGCCCCTCACCTTGCGCCCCTCACCTTGCATCCCTCACCTTGCACCCCTCACCTTGTACCACTTCAGCCCTCACACTGCCCCCCACAACCCCATGCACTTCACCCCCCATCCTGTCCTTCCTCCCTGCACCCTTCATCCTGCGCGCCTGCTCCCCACCACTCCTCCTGCACCCCAGCACCCCTCACACTGCACTCCTGCATCCCTGTACCCTCCATCTGGCCCTGCACACCTCCACCTTCCATCCTACACTCCCCACCCAAACCTCCTCCCCTGACCTCTCCCTGCTACCCCCCTCTCCACACCCCTTCCCCTTCCCCTTCCCCTTCCCCTTCCCTCTCCCCAGCCTTTCTTCCCTCTCCCCACCGGCTCCCATCACTCCTGGGTTCCTGCTGTGCCACCCAGGCGTCCCTCTCTGCCTCATTTTCCCCAGACAACACCACACCCACCCTCACAGGTGATCTGCCCCCCCCCCCCCCCCCCCCCCGGCACCCCTCGGGTCCCACCTGGGCTGGCAATTTAACCCTCTCCCTCCCTGAACCAGCAGCATCCCACGAACGCAGCAGCCTTGACACCGTGACCTGCCCCAGCAGCCCCCTGCATCCCAGAGCCCCCCATCCCTCCCTGGGGACCCCCGGTGTCACCGTGGCAACCAGGGCTGGTCAGCAGCCGGTGACCTGGGTGCCCTGGAGGGAGCCCCGGGCCCGGCCGGGGTCAGCGGGGTCAATCAATCTCATTGCTATGCACAGGGCCCTCCCTGCGAGCGAGCAGTGCCAGGGCTGGCAGCCCGGCGAGGGGAAAGGGACAAAACAGGGGCAAAACGACAGCAAAGCAGCTCAGAGGTGCTTCCCCAAAGCCCGTGCCAGTGTCCCCTGAGGTGGGTCCCTCCAGGGCTCTGCAGGGACCTCAGCACAGAGGGGCGTGCTGGGGTGGGGGTCCCTGGGCAGGGTGGGGGGCTGGGTGCCTGGAGTTGGGTGGGGGGACTGCCAATTCCCAAACCCCCGCCCATGTGAGTGACCCAGCGCTCCCCCCAGGCTCCCCACATCCCTCCAGACAATGTCAGGAAGGGCTGGGGGGAGAGGGGGCTTCACTGCACCCCAGCAGCTCCCCCGGCGATGAAGGGGAGGGGGCCAGACAGCCTTGCAGCCCCCCAAAATGGGGAGGGCCCCTGGGGAGAGCTCAGGAGGATCTGACTGCTGAACAGGGGAGCTGATGGCAACCTTCCTCCATCCCCCTGCTCTGAGCCTTCCTCACCTTCCTCACCTTCCTCCATCCCCCTGCTCTGAGCCTTCCTCACCTTCCTCACCTTCCTCACCTTCCTCACCTTCCTCCATCCCCCTGCTCTGAGCCTTCCTCACCTTCCTCACCCTCTCCACCCCCCGTGGTCCGGGTTCCATCCCGGCTGCCCGGGGCCCAGCAGCGCCATCTCCCAGCGGATCCCTGCCCGCAGCCCCTGCCGGGCCGAGCCGGGCCGAGCCTGGCTAAGCTGAGGCGGGCTGAGCTGAGGCGGGCTGGGCCGGGCTGGGCCGGGGGGATGGGAAGGGGAACCCAAACCTTCCCCAGCCGGGTGCTGCTCCTGGGGAACCCGGGGCTGGCAGGGCAGGGAGCACTCCTCAGGGAGGCCAAGGGGTGGGAGCCCCGACTTCTCGTGCAATTCCCACCTCAGGGTGCTCCTCCGTGGCTCAGGGGTACAGCCACCCCCGGACGAGTCCCAGCCCAAAAAGCCACCAGGTCCCAGCAGAGGCTGCTCGGGCCCTGCATTGCCACTCCCTGTCCCCCCAGCCCGAGCCCCGAGCGACCCCCGGAGCTGGGGGATGCCTTTGGGGCGGGGGCAGTCCCCAGAACTCTGGGCTGTCCCCAGAACTCTGGGCTGCTCCCCGAGCCCCGCACTCCCCCCAGCGCTGCTCGGGGGCTGGAGCCTGCGGAGGACAGACACGGCGTCTCCAGCACAACCACACTGCCCCGGGGAGGGGAGGGGGCTGCTGGGAAGAGGCTCCCCCGCCGCGCGGGGCACCGCCGCATTTACCGGTACTGGGCCGGCAGCACCGGCTGGGGCCCTCCCAGCTCCTCCCCAGCCAGGCAGCGGCTCCGAGCCCGCTGGGGCCCCGTGTCCTCGGGGTGGTGACAACCCAGTCCCCCAATGTCCCTGGGGTCCCTCTGTCCCCCTGCAGGACATCCCCACACAGGGGGGCACCGGCTGCTCCTGCACTCCCCGGACTCCTCCTGCACGGCCCCGGGTTCCCCGTTGGGGTCCAGCCCCCGTGGGCACCCCGGGGACCCCCCAGGACCCCGATGCTGCCGTTCCCCCCACCCCCTCATCCCACCCGGAGCCGCATGTGGCCGGCCCTGACAGCAGATTGCAGCTGACGGCTGGAAGATGGATTTATTGCAATGATGCAAAAATTAGTTTATAGAATATATATAAATAAAGATTTCCTTCCTTGATGGGCAAACTCAGCACAGCAGCAGCTCTTCTGGCAGGATTTATTAATCACCCCAGCGCTGCCTGGGCGGTGGCAACAGTTTCCCAGGGCAAATTGGGCCAGTGGTGCTCCAAGAAGGGGGAAAATTCCTCAATTTTAGCTTCTCCTGGCTCCAGAACTGGTTACTGCAGCTGTGGACAGGCCTGGCAGAGCATCCCCCAGCCCTGGAACTGGCTGGAAGGGGAGCATCCTCCCAGCTGCCTGGGGCATCAGTGACAGGACAAGGGGGAAAGGCTGAAGGAAGGTAGAATTAGATGGGATCTTGGGCAGGAATTGCCCCTGTGAGGGTGGGCAGGCCCCGGCACAGGGGGCCCAGAGCAGCTGGGGCTGCCCCTGGATCCCTGGCAGTGTCCAAAGCCAGGCTGGATGGGGCTTGGAGCAGCCTGGGACAGTGGAAGGGGTGAAGGAGATGTGCCATCCATCAACCCCGGGCACCCGAATAACGCTGGGATTCTGGGATTCGCTCTGTTGGATAAACACGGGGAAACTGAGGCGCGGCTGCAGCGTGATTTGGCTGAAGCTGTGCGAACCAAAGGGAGGATGTTGGAGCCTGCGCTCGCTGGAGCATCAAAGGGGGCTGAGCTTCCTCTTGGATCGGGGGGAGGAGGCAGCGACCCCGGCGGGACCCTCCCCTGCACCTTCCCGAGGTGAAGCAGGAAACCCCCGGGGCGGCTGTCCCCTGTCACCAGCGTCCCTCGGAGGGCCGTGGCACGCAGGGGCTGCCGGCGGGACCCCTCGGGCCCCGGGCAGGCTGGCGGGGCGCCGGGCAGCGGCGGGGTCCGGGCTGCTGCTCTCTGTGTCTCCTTGCTGGGCGGTCGATCCCCAGACAGACTCCTCGCCTTGCTGCGTGTGCTCTTTCGAGCCCATTGATTTCCCTGAGTAAGTGAGTTTGTATGGATCATGCAGCATGCAGGCCGGGCTGCCCAGCGGTGCAGCAGCCGGCGGGGGGGAGGGCTGCGAGGGGGGGCACCGGGGAGAGAGCAGAGCCGATCGATACGGACAGTGTGAAGTGAATTAATGGAAGACGTAGAGCCTGGCTGACAGCGCTGCCGGGGCCGCGCTGCCCTTCGGGGGCTGCTGGAAGGCAGCTGGCCGTGCCGAGAGGGCTCCCCGGAGGCTCCCGCCCTGCCCGGGGATGC